>NW_020271635.1:1138565-1284195 GCF_002803265.2 Melanaphis sacchari
CACACACACACACACACACACACACACACACACACACACACACACACACACACACACACACATACACACACACACGTTGTAGTACGCGTATGTTTAGAGCTGAATATTGTATTGTAATGGTAGTCGTACGTACATGTAAATATAAAGAGCGTCGATTGCATTTATAAACGCGCGAGTACTCATGCTATATGGAACACGAACATTCAACATTTTATAGTATGTAAATAGTATGAAAACACACGGTTATACTCACAAGTGTGTAATAGAACTTTAAGAATAACCGTCGACGCATTTTTAGGTCCATTCGCTATCGGAAATCATGCATTGATGTGAGTGGTATAGAAGAATTACTACCAAGCAAACCGTTAGCTGGAGCAGGTATTACGTGTATGACGAAGCTCCGCGTTGTTTTCTTGTACTCGCTAATTCTCAGTTCTTATATGGATACTCGATATTCCCAGTATTATTTATTTATATTTTATCATTACTATCTTTACTTGAGAAGTTTTGTATAACAAGTCAATTTGAGAAAAAAACAATAAATATATTAACTATGTCAGTGGATAACTCACGGCAGTAAATGACATTATAGATAAATGCATTATGATGCGTGTTATGACGAAGTGCAGCTGCGTGGGTGTGTAGATATGTTGCAGTGACAGACATATCCTTGAATCATCAGCACGTATACAAGATGTTTCATTATTAACCATTGCTGGTTATAGCTCTGAAAATCAATTACAATACACTATTGACTGTAATAATATCATATTATTATTATTATTATTATGTACACAATACACGTAAAAAGTAAACGTTTTTAAGATCGCAGCCACACATAATTCAAATAGGTTTAGAATATTAGTCTAAAGTTAGGGTTTGTTCGTATTGTAGTAAAGTTCAAATAGATACGTATAACGTGTACCTATATTCGTTTAAGTTTTTATGCATAATGAATATTAATAATATTTATTTATTGGTTTTCATTAATCAATCACTAGACATAATTTTATACTTTAATTATAGATAGTTGATTCAATATCTTATAATATTTTATATGATTGGCTGGTGTGGATTTTATAATTTAAATGTAAATACATTTTGAGCGAACATATATAATTCTTAAGTCATCATTACGGTATATATATATAATATGTCATCATTAATGTATCTATATATATATGTATGAGTGTAAGTTTACATTACTACCATGGTTAAAATGTATACATTGATTTTTAATGAATCTATAATAGAATAAATTATTGTATTATTAAAAAAATATGACATCATTATTCGTTGTAATTATATAGGTATTACCTAAATCACTTATATATGCATTTTTAAATAATAATTTGTAATATTATGGCTTTTTTTTTATTCCATATAATATTGCTGTTCGTCACTATTGCGTTACTTTAGGTAAGTATCTGATAAATACTTACGAATTCTTTTTTTATTTTATTTATATTCCTTGACCCGAAATTTCAATAAATTTTTTATATTATTGCATATTATGGTATACAGTACCTGTATAATATTCATTATAATTATGCGTTAATGACTAATGATTCATTGAACAACAATAAATAAAAATGGCTGCATTCTACTAGTATCCCCTCTCACCCCAAAAAAGTGTATATTTTATGAAAATATGATTACCTACTACTAATCTGTTTGTTAAATAATTGTATCTATAGTTTGGTAATTAGATAAAAAGTTACAATGGGACACAAATAAATAATAGACTTTTATGAACCTTTTTTATTTGGACACAAATTATATGCAAATATTGAATAGTATCATAATATGCGAGCAATGATACTTGACTACGTAATATATTATTATTTATATAAATTATATAAACTTCGATAAGTATTAAGTAACGAGTATATTTTGAACTAAGCCCCAGTGATTATGTTTAATTGGTAAATAACTAATTCAATATTTTATGTAGATTGTACCTCTGTGTCATTGAAAAATTGATCGCTCAAAAGAAATCGCTAATCATTTGGGAAAATAGTGTATGCAAATTAACTTTACAGAGTTATTTCTGAAAGTTAATTATTTATTTAAATAATTGTGTGCCTATTAACTCCACTTGCTACTCTTTGAATAATATTTTTCGAATTTAAGTGTCTTATCGACTTACAAAGCGAGTATGCCAACAATATTCAGTATGAGATAAAAAAGGAAAAATATGCAGAAAGTAGGTAACTGCACTCCGTTCTGCGGTAAGTGTCGAGTGTAATTCGTTATTGAGTGGGTCACTGTAATGTAAAGGTATGTTGAATTTTAATTCAATGATATAGCTCATTTCGCACATGTGGTAATTTTGCGCTAGTAAGTACAGAAGTACCGTAAGATACCGGGTTGAGTCAAAGTTACCTGGACTCGAGAAGGTTGGTTTTACGCGAAATTATATTTTATTTATTTTTCTTTACTGAGTACCTGTCACAATTATTTTTATAATTTATTCGAAATGCGTGTGTGTCCCGCCCGACGGAATGCAAATGTCGTCCTGTACATGGGTTTAGGTGGCTACGATCATACAGGTAGGTACCTACATGAATATCGTACATCATGCGAGTACGCGGACGCACATGATGATAATAATATTATGTATTACACGCGTCAGGCGTATGCGATACAATTATTCGCACGGTCGACGCGACAACGGCGTCGATAATGTTATTACTAAATTATTAATATCTCCGGCGCGTATTATATGCGATCATTATTATTATTATTATTATTATGCACCGTGTATATCATGTATATCATAATAATAATATGTACGTACATGAATACACGACATACGCTATACGCACGTCACGTAGGTATTCGATGCATTTGCGCCCGCGAGGTGCTATCCATCAATCGTTTCAATCGTTTTATTTCTATTAAGTTTTTTTCAATTTTTCAATTTTTTTGCTCTCTCTCTCTCTCTCTCTCTCTCTCTCACTCTCTCTCTCTTTCACATACACACACACACACTATCTCTCTCTCACTCTCTCTCTCTTTCACATACACACACACACACACTATCTCTCTCTCACTCGCGCGCGCGATGGCGCCAAACCGTAGTTGATCCGACCGCGCCGTCGCTTCGACCCAGTCACTGGTGTCGGCCGATTGTCTGCCGCCGCGGGGCGCCTGTCTATAAATAAATAATAATAATATCACATATCCTCGTGCTTCCGGGTACCTATACAGTAATAATAATATATTTATATACATAGCGTGTACGATTATTTTAGCGGACCACCGAAACGCGGTCACTGCGTACGTCGCCTTTATTTATATAAATACGTAAATTATTATATTTATACAAATTTTTATTTATCGTGTGACGTGCTGTCGTAATTATTATTTTTACCATTATTGTCACTAATATTTAATAGTAGCATTATATAAACGTATTTTTAATTGTTTTACGTAGAAAGTCATAGTAAGTTGATTTTGAATTGAATAACTTCTCATCAATTATTATGTACGACTCATAGGTACAAATTGTAATTGAAAACGTCGTATCTGTGTATATAATAAAATAATTACGGATTTAAAATTACGAAATATAAAATTTTTTTGGACACGATTCAATGAATTAAATATTAAATTAAATTATCAATGTATTCAAACTTTATTTTTAATTTACGAATCTTTAATACGCAATATCATTGGGTATTAAAAATGATACCAATTACCGAATATATGCTATACTCGTACATTAAAGCCTGCAAATTACAATTATTAAATGTACACTCAGGAATTATGAAAAGTCAGAAAACGTGTTCTTTAAATATTTATTTCAAAAAGAATAAAAATACGCTGTAAAAATTTTCGATATTTCATTTAGAAAAATTATAATTCATTGTGCATGACAATTAAACAAAATGAACATAATAGTTGTGATAATGTTTATGGAAGAGCATTTTTCTTTCTGATGTTTCAGGAATATGCTACTACATTATATAATATGGTAGTTTTAAATATCATTATAATTATACGTGCCACTGCGTTAGTTTAGACGAAACGTTTATTATATTTTGCACCACAACATATAATAATCTTTCATCCGTTATCCGACACTTTAAATTTATCATAATTCATATTTTTCTCACTGTATAAACACATTATGTTGTATTAATACATAATAATTATATAACCACTTGTTTCTAATGATGAGAATTTTATAATATTTATAATGTATTAATTTGCATTTTGTATAATTCTTATACCTATATAAGTTTACAAGTATAGAGCTCATGTATCTTTTTTTGTACTCTATATTATAGAGTATATAATATATACTATAGTCTGTAATGCATATATTATAGTATAAATAAGGTTTAATTTTTAAATTTACTTTTAGATATTAAGTTGTTATGTACGCGATAAAATAAATTAATATTACTGATTGAGTATAGATAATAATATTATAAAGCTATACGTCATAATATAATTGAGATTTTAACTTTAAAGTTTAGGTCCTTATAAATTGTATTTTCTAATAATGATTAAAATTTTCAAACAATAGCTATTATTCATGTAATTATTTTGTTATTTTGGACTATTATTGAGAATAAAAATTAATAAATAACAACAATAGTCTTGAGCTTTTGTTATTAAATTTTAAATTGTATAAATATATATTGAGGTTAATATATGTTTATTTAACATAGTAAAAATATTATAGCGTTGGAGAAATTTAAGTTTAACTTTTTTATAATTATAAACATTTTAGTACTAATAGGTACATGACAAAAATATAATTTGACTGTATTTTATTTATGCTATTTTATGAAATCAAGTGACTCAAGTGAGAACAATAAGTGTACGAAATCATTCATGTGTTACTGTAATTAGAATTATTTTAAAATTAAAATGTACAGTACAAGATTATTGTAGCAATGTTATATAAGCTTTATAGCATTTATATAACGTTTTGGTATTTAATAACTACGTGGTCTTAGTTTTGTATTAGTGTAGCAAACATGAATTTCTGTTTATAAATGATTTTTATTTTTTTTCCACTTTTGTAAGCAAAAGTACTTATTTATTATAGATATAAATGATATAATACGGTTAAGATAACAAATCTAGCATTTTCATTACAATATACTTTAAAATTGGCTCTTTTGCAGATATTTATATAGGTATAAATAAATATAGTACGAGTATACCTACCTAAATTATTCTATTATATTCACGTGCCCAGATTGGCATAATTATTATGTCGTGTTAATATATATACTTTTATATAAATTTATATACATAACAGTAATAATATGTCACAATTTTAAAATGTATACATCGCATTTTATATTATTATTATAATCGATAATTTTATATCCTTCTCATAATACCAAGCTGGTAGTTACGCTGGCGCATGATCGAGTCGCGGCCTGCATTCATACAAGAAAAACGCCAATTATATTATAATATAAAACCCGTATCCATTATTCCTGCTGCCCATAAACGCAAAATAAATTATTTATGTTATAATTTAAATGTTTCTGTCGGTTCAATCGGATGCAGTTACATGTTATATATCGTTTTCTATATACATTTATATATATTATCATCTTACATGCAGTACTCATATATATATATATATATATATATATATATAATATATTATATTTTATGCAATATCTACATGAATTCCACGAGCAAAGTAGGTACAGCATTACAACAATAAGTAGGTAATCAGTGTTTTACACGTATATTTAATAGTATTTATAAATAATATAGTTATTGCAGCGCGTATTTTATTATACAGCCAATTCCTGAACTTCTGTGCTGCGGCTATATTATATTATATTATATCACTTATATCGTCATAATATAACAATATTGTGTTCGTTATAAATAAAAACGTTTTCCTTAAAGGAAAGCAATACATATTTAACGTACATAGAGCGCTGTAGATATATAGTTATTTATAGGAATACTTATATACATATAATATATGTGGAGAAAACAAGCATTAAGGGTCGGGTTAGTGTCCGGGACGACGAGTCGGATACCGATCGCCGGGCCGTGGCACAATGTATGCAACAAGTACAAGATCGAGTTTAATGATGTCTAAAATAAGAAAACCGATATTGTCGACCGATATATACCTACCTACCTATATAAATAATACACGCGCGTATCGTCCGTACGCAACTGCAGTTATATAATAACGCGTACGCTCAATGTTGCGCGCCGAGATTTTATTTTCCTAATAATTCGTTTATAGTTGGAAAATATTTTATATAGGTACATATATATACACGTGCGTAGAACTATCGTTGAAAATATATATTATTGTCGTGGCGGTGCAAATATATTATGATAGTTATACTGCGTCGGCGGCGTGTATATAGTATTATATATTATTATTAATATTATTCTATATATCACGTACATAGGTATATAATACGTACAATAAGTACACGCGCGCGTTCGCGAACGTTCGTTCTTCGAGTATTTTTCGAATAGAATTATATTATAAGTATACTGCATTCTTTTTGCGCGCATAGCGGCGGAGAACTCGTTTTTCCCGACTATTTGTTCTGTCGAGCACAGTAGATATTTTCTATATTAAAACGCGCATTCTTCGCCGCGAATCGCCAACCGACTGTTGCGGTAATAGCGCGCACGTTTCGTCCGAGAGTCATATTATGGGTACGCATACGTAATGTTACAGGTATATATTTTTACGAGTACGGTTACGAATCGTCATCGATTCGATTCCGGGACTAGCGGGAAAACCGCGATTAATGCTGTATATTACATCTGCCACGCGGACGATGTCATTTTTACTTGTACCCGTCGCCGCCCGACTTTAACGCGAAACCCCGCGGGATCCGACGAAATCATGTGGAGACGGTGAAAACGTCTGTCAGTTGCTAATGTGCAGAATACGACACTTTTACGGCTAATTTTCAAAGTTAAATTATGGAATAAATAAACGAATGAAAATTAATTATTAATAATATAAATGCTACCGATTTATTAATTTATTAAAATTATTTCCTCTAGACGATCGCCATCTTAAGCACTCTTCTAATCTTCTCCGTATGTTTTCCACTACACAGAAAACCATCGATTTCAAAGGTGTATTGGGAGTTGCCTCTCGATTATTGTTTTTTAGTTTTTCAACATTTCGAGATATCTGCATGTAGACTTAACTTTTTAAATACCTCTTCCAAAAAGAAATAACCGAAATTTATAAATCACCAAAAAGTGTCATTGCGCTATTTCTGATTTAATATTATATTTTTACGGCACACATATCGCCGATGGGCATCGACGTCGCGTGTTTCCGGACGGTCGTCAGACATTCATTATGCGAAGACTTTGCTCGCATAAACATCAAATCCGTTTGGAATCGCAAACGTCACTTTAGGTCACCGCATACCCATAAAAAATATAGAAATTATTATAAATACACGCAGATTATAGTGCTAATAATCGGACAAACAAGTCTGCGGTGCCCTCTGTCTTTCGTCGTCTACCTCTCTCTCGAAGTCGCGCATGACGCTCGGTGGCGCCAACGTGCGAGGTTGTTGGCTCCTTCGGGCGCGCGCGCGAACGGGTACGTATAATAATAATTTGCTCGTCAGGCAATACATAATATTATACGAGAACGCAGAAATAAATACACTACCGAGCGGGGAAATGACGAGAGGAGAAAATATGGCGCGGAGAAGAAGTCGAAATGAAAAAAAAAAAAACAGGCGCGCATGTACAGTTATATTACGCGTGCGTATCATATCATATCATATTATATTATAATATAATATTATTATATAGGATGTTGGCTGTACCTATGTTATGCATATCTGTGGTTTTAAGCGATATACGTCGTAATTATACACCTCATTGCGACGGAAAGCTGAAAATAGTAATAACAACAATAATAATAATAAGGTGCGTGCGTATGCGTGTGCGTGAGTGTGTATATGTGTGTAGCATCACGGCACGGTAGTCGTAAAAATATCTAAAAGCGATCGAAATGGCGAGACACGTTGTGCAGGTATTTGCTGTTGTTCAGAAGGCAGAAAGACTACGACACCCGCACGGTCGTTGGATTTTTCACGGCGTTATTATCATTTGCCTATCTAGTTCTTACTAGCAACTACTTTAACGTGTACGATAGTTTTGATGTGCTCGAAGTCAATTATTGAAGTGTTTTTTTTTTTTTTACACCTATATATCGTGAATCTATTTTAGTTGTACCTACTTAAATAGTAAACTTTGTGATCGTTGGAATTATAATTAGACCAAAAAACATTAAAAGCTAATTGGTTTCGATTTAAAGTTGGTACATTAAATTCTAATAAATTAAAAGTAGGTTTCACAGCTAAATTTTGACTCAATTAGAAAATATGTATAGCTGGTATAGGTATTTGAAAATATGCGTGTGGGTTTGACGTTCGGTTAGAACAATTTTTGGTTTTGAGGATAGTATTTAATAAAAAGTAACTCCTTCAAAGATCAGATCTTTGTACGAATGATACGCTTCCATTTTAAACCGAACTAACCATTTGGATATCAAGTAAAACATAAAAATTGATAACAAAACTTCCAAAGTTAAATATGAGTAACAAAAAATAATCCAATAAGATGTTTTGTAAATACTTTTATACATGATATGACTCATACAAAATTACAAAGCCAATGTTCGGGTTTTTTTATCGGATTACGTATGTCCAGAAAATCCAATATCTGAAAACGATTTTTTATCTAACAAAGTTCATTAATAATAAATAGGGTTAGGATTTATATACAACGGTATGTTTTATTTTGCAACTTTTGATTATTGCTTTTGTCAGTCCACAAATCACTTCATAGTGAGGTATATTGTGATTTGTGGAGTTTTAATTTTGCTTATTTTAGAAAAAATGCATATTATTCCATATTTTGAATAAATTGAATATTATTATTGAATATTTCGACTATAAAAATACTTGTTATAAGAACATATTAAGGTCTAATGAAAATTTAAATAACCATGAACTTTTTTGTGTAATACATTTATAGCGTAAATAGTCAAGAGTTTTATTAATTTTAAAACATATTTTTTATTTATTTATTTTCGAGTACTCGTATATATTTTATATTTTTGGCGTAAGTAATATTAATTGCATATTTTTGCATATTTTTACAATTTTTTATTGTATACAAATTCTAACCTTTTTAATAAAATATGTGATTTTTATAATGAATGAGTGATAATTTATTTGCTATTTGCAGAAAAATACTAAGTTGTCACGTGGGTTTTTTTTAACGAAACATTATACATTATACAGTAAGTAATTTTTGTATTACGTATACAAAAAATACACGAAATAAACGCATCCGGACAACTGATTGAAGGAGATGTCCCATGTTCATCGATATTACTTCAAGTATAAAAATGTTGTTTATCGCTTTTAATTATACGTTATTCTATACTTACGTCCCCTCATCAAACAATTTACGTTCTTAAAAGTTGAAAAATATACGATTAAATCTTTAATTGTACAATGTCTGCAATTGAATGAAACGCACTTATACTATACATTACTTTCAAGTTGCAGTTTCAGGATGACAAGTAAACACAAAATTTAATAAATTATTATGAGTATAATGGAGCGTTAAAGTTGCAGCGCCATATAATATATCATATGTATGTTTTCGAAACTCTCTTTCTATAATATATATAATACTAGCAAAAAAAGTCCAAAATCAAATGAATTTTTTCAGCTGTATAGGTCACACGCTCAATTTACAATTCTGGGCACGTAACTCGTTGCAAATATTGTTGAACCGTCGGTGGTAGAGGTGGTCGACATTTTATTTACAGGGTAGCTATTATATATGTATATATATATTATATAGTACTATGTATACTGATACAATTTATACGACGTAGTGTAAATATTCACCTCAGCACGTACTTGGAATATTGCCGCGTAGGTTTTCTCGCCCAAACGACTTTTGCAATTTTTTTCACAAATATTCAGTACGCGCTTGATGATGATAATCAGTGCATACGAATTTATACGATGATGTGTAGGACGCGTAGGTGTAAGTATTTTCAATAATTCGTTAATGAAAAATGATTTTGCCACATGAGAACGGTACCCATATAACAGCTAATAGTATATTAGGTTAATGATCGTTAAAATCAATTCATAGTATTACTATTGTAACGATTATACTTTGTTTGTACGAATTAAATATTTGGAAAACATATATTCTTTATATGTTTCTGGTTACGTTTTGCGCGAGGAAACGTACCTGTATGGCTGTATATTAATCATTTATTGCGCTACACAGAGCACACATAATCCTTTATTATAATGATAAACATTAATATTTCGAATTGTAGGCGTTTATTGTATAACATAATTGTTAATAATATAGTACGACGAATGTGCTCTATAATACTGTACAAGATAATACGGACGTATCGAGTCGATGCCGTTTCGAACTGTTTAGTCGAACGTAACATAAACAGTTCAGCGGTTAAAGCAGCTATATACTGCTACAGTACATAATATCGTATATACACACCTATACACGTTTTATACTATATTATTATTACTATTGTAAGTACACTGTTGTTTTTTAAACAGCGTATAAAAATAAAGTACAATTAATTCATACAGAGGGTAGGTAGGCCGCGTATATTCGCCAATTGTTCGTGGAGAACAAAGCGAGCCAATAAAGCACCGCGTGTATAACATTAAAATATAAACAAGTTTTTGTATGCTAATATAATATGTCTAGTATACTGTATAAATGTTCGTAACTTGTAAGTATCGGCATAATAGGTAAATATAGCCAGTATCGCGGTGCATACATATAAAATGTCCTTATGTCGTTTATAGGTACCTACCTATATTATATACAACCTACTATCGGTCGCTGTGGTAAACGTGCGAGTAAAACACGGTTCGACTATAATATTGTGTGTATGTGTGTGTGTTTGCATGAATTGATCTTTTGTTGATAAATAAACATTATGCTATTATGATAATGCGATCAGACGTACACATATAATATATGCGAGCTATATTTTTATGTTAATGCGTGTATGAAATTCTCGCCGACTGCAGCATACAATATAATATAGTGATATGCGCTCTCGATTAATCTATTATGTACGAGATTCGAAATTCGATTAAACGTTACACACTAGGCCACTGACGGCTCTTGTAGGCTTTAAGATGAACACACTTGTTCACGCGGACGCGTATCATGCGAAATATTCGCTCGCCGATGAAAACGCGCATGCGACGCATATCAAAACGTTATTATATATACGTACATTATATTATTCAATTGACATTTCATGATATACAGGCGCTCCATGTGCAAGTTACCAGAGGCCTGCTAGTGTGAGCTAGTATCATCACTTTTCGTTTTGCGTCAGTATTATCGTAACTATACCCGACTATTGTTTAAAACCATTACGAGTGACCAAAGAAAAAAACTTTTATATACTTCTCGTCTGTAAAACTATTAGATTTGTTCTTTTCAGTAAAGTTTTTATGATCAAAGACTTTATACTGTGAACAGTTATATAAAATATTTTTTGCGGTATACTTACCGACTATACACAAATAATAAATAGTGTTTTATTTTTATTTATTATCCCATGGATTTCTCGCATCCATTCTATCGATAATCGTATTGATTAAAAACAATAACGTTTCATACCAAAAAAATGTCATAATCTCGTCTTAGGGTCCCGACTTACTCGTAGAATTCGAGTTCTATGCGTCAAATAACACTCCGTAGTACACCCAGAATCTGATAGGATAGGCGATCCCCTAAAATATTACGGGATACTCCAAGCAAAATAAAATATATTTTATATTTGTTATACGTCTAACTTTAGTCCAACCGATATACCTATATATGCTTGCTCAAATGATGTACTTGACATATAATAGGTGTCTATATAAATCCCTCTTCTTTTTCGACTCAAACTGTAGTAGCTTGTAGTGTCTACGACCTACGTGGCCAACATAAATCCCTTGCGAGCTCCTTTACCCTGTGTTAGGCTTAGTAGCATAAACATTTCATCACGGAGAGCAAATAATATTTAATATTATTTTGGCCCGTACATTTTAGAGATATCGACGTGATCACAACATATTTTATTAAATTTTGAATTTTCTTAAGTACCTAATATTTTCACATTAGTTAAATGAGAACATAATCAGTTTTTGTTTTTTTTCGTTTCGCAATTTTAATTCTCGTTTTATTACTTTTTGTTATTATGCTAATATAGTAATATGTAATAATTATAAATTAATCTTTTACTGTGTAGCTTTTCCATGGATTTTAATTAAACATCAATTGATTATTATTATTTTCATTGCATAGTATGTTAATAACAAATATTAATCAATTTATATAACTAGTAATTATTAAATAATATTGAAGTTTTATTACTACAATTTTGATTTTTTGTTTAATACTTATATATTTATATCTATACCTAGTATATACCTAATTTGTAAACTGTTATCAATTATCGTATCACTTTAAAAATGAACTATTAAGATAATTGTTTATAATATTACTTGTTATAAAACACAATTTTGTTTAGATTAAAATCTATGGGACAAAAATGTATAATATTATATATATATACACTCGCCAGCCGGCAGCCATGTCGTACGGTCGCCAACTATTCCGTGCGTGTGCCAATAACCAATACACACCGACATCCAACCGAATAATATCTGTGTATATACAATATCTTCATAGAACTAAATACATTATTCACGCTAATTAAAAAGTATTTAGTTCAGTGGGTGTAAGCAGTTCAATTAGTAGTAGTGGTCGGGAATTCCAGACAATCACTGATGAGTTCCGTACTTACGTGGGTGTGAATTGTGTGAGCATGTATAAGTAGGACATATATTGTATGTTCTCAAGTAATCTATAAACACGGGACCAACGGTATATTTGTATACGTTAATGTATATTAATAATATATTATGGACTGAATATTAGTTGCGAACTTGCATTCCAAAGACAGCTATGAAAAAAGGTTTAATTCGAAGTGCAGTCCGGGGTTTTGAACATCATATCCGAGTTGCGTACCAATTCATATTAATCAATTTAAAATATGTCTATCATACTTATAGTATTACACCGTTACCCACTCGATAATAACGAACTACTGTTAACTATCAGCCTTTAAATTCAAAGTTCGAAAATTTCAAGTTTTACATCATACTCGTATATTCTTGTATTACTAAAATATCTCACTTAAATAATCCCAGAACAAATATATTGATATAAAAGATTCATTAGAAATAAAATACATAATCAAATAATAATAACGCCGTACTTAAAAAAATAAATATGATCATCATTCAAAACATTTTAAATAGAAATAAAAAAACATTTTTAAATTATCTGACATTATATTTATTATTTAGTAGGTATCTATTTATGCTAAAAATAAAACCAATTATATCTAAAAATGGGAATGAGTACACGATACAATAATATAAATAATAAAATAAAATATCAAATCATTAGCATAGGTAGGTATATACTATACACAAATAAAATCAGCGCGCAAATTTCTGGTCAGAGTTGTTGTTGAAAATCTGAATAGATAATTCCAAAAATTATAATTTATACATTTGTGAGTTCTAATATAATAAAAAACTATTTAAGCCAAACTAATGATTTTAATATATTATTAATATTATATCCGATATCGATTATTTGAACCATCGCATAGGACTGGAGGAGATATCTGGAGTTTATGAGCTCTTCGAGCTACTATTAAAATATATAAACACAAATAAAAATAACAGGAATTATTGGCTACTTAAGCCACTATGCTATGCACAAGTATTTAATGAGTTTATTTAATAGGTACGTATAAGTCATTTAGAAATTTAGGAATATAATAATATTACAGTAAATAAATCTATGTCGGAGAATCGGGTGTTCCGCGGATTTGCGGTTTCGCACACAAGTAGGTATGTATAATATAATATAATGACATTCATCGTTTCAAGGATACGCTACCGTTGTCCGACGATGGAGCGTCAACTTCCGGACGATATTATACGTTCGCACCAGCTGAGTATATACGTATGGTATCCGTCCCATAACATGCACGCGATGATGATGTGTATATAATGTTCTGTATGTTTACATATATAGGTATATCTAAAACTGCAGCAGTACAGTACACACGAATTATGTATAAAAAAATAATAACGTTCGCCCGGACGAAATCCACAAAACGTAACAGTCGTTGAACCAAATGTGTGACCTGCCAAGGTTATTGGCTCTGCATTCATCTGCAGGTTATATCCTTTCCTCATTCCTCGAGCCCGGTACCAAGGCCGCGGCCGGCCAGTGCTGCGACGACTGTACATATACAATAATAATATATACTATCGAACGAAGAGTATTAGGTATATGCGACCACCTCGAACAACCGTATTTCATTTATCTATATATATCGTCAAAAGCGCGCACCTCAGTTGCCCCTGCTACAGTATTTTTTTTTTATTTAGTTTTCCAACCTCCGCTCCGCCACACACCGTGAACGACGTCGTCGACGGTCGACCGGAGACGACAAAAAAAAAAAAAAATAAATAAAAAAAAATAAAAAATTCACTCTGGCAACGAACGATTAAATGACCATAAAGAAAAAAAAAGGAAAAAAGTCCTACCGGTTTAGGATTCTCTCGAGATTTTTTTTTCCTTGCTCTCGCGCGCTGCCGATTGTTTAATTTTTCCAGCGCCGCACCGACGCGGATAGTTAAATTCCGTGATTGTTTTTCACATGATATTAATAGATAGCTATTCTTTTACGTTATACCCATTGTGTTAATAACCGACGCGCGCTGCAAATAACTTCGCACAGATCCGCCAACCAGATAAACACCCGCACCGATACCTCCTACGTATATAATATATATCTATCTATGTACACATAAAAGCGCACTAATATATTTATATATGTTTGTTGAATGTTCTGCACTGCTGTGGCGGCGGCAGTGGTGTTAAAGTGTATATTTTATAGTATATATACTTATAGAATTGCAGTGGTATAAGCTATATTAAATGTGTATAAGATCGTTGTCGGTGATGTGGTTGAAATAATGATAATAATATAAAAGCTTGGGCGAAAAAAGGAGTTACTTAAATTTACTATGAATAGTGCTGCAGCAGTATTGTACGTATGTACATGGTATTTATTTACAAAAGTACAACTGAATAATCAGTAAATCACGTGACATATTTTATGACGCACACAAGACATGACCACGTCTTGGTCGGATAGAAACCCTCTCCTTCGTATGTGTACATTATTTCTGGTGCGGGTCAACGAATGGTGTGAGATGGTGTAAAAATTGACAATTTACAAAAAAAAAAAACAATTAACAATTTAATAATGCCAAATAGTTACATTAGCTTAATAGTTATTTAATTTATATTACATTATTATCTCTGAAAAAAATATTAAAATGAGTGATTTGTTACATTCGTATTTTTAAATTCTAATATTCGTTCAAAAATACTGATTGATATTAACGCGTCGCTATGGAATACTAACATTTACATGTATGTAAAATGTCACATTTTCAGTTATTATCTGGGATTCTCAAAAATATATAAAAATGAAAAAAAATAAAATTTTAAGCGTTTATACTATTATGGGAATGAGACAAAAATCATATTCTATTAGACCTAAAAAACCCGATAATATTGTATACAACAATTTATTGATCCTTTAATTTTGAACGCTTTATTCATAAATTGAGATTATACATTATTTAGTTAGACATGCTAACTGAATCGGTAAAGATTGAATACATTTTTGATTTTACTAAAATAACTTATAATAGAGGTGAGCAAAAAAAATTAAAGTACGTTTGTTTTTGTACAGGATTTCAGTGAGGAAAACAAATACATGTTCTTTGATCGTTTGCCGATAGGTAAATGTATAAATTGTTTCAAACGTTTGATTTTTTTTTACGATATTTGTAACTTTATACCTGTACATATAAGCGACACCCTAAATTTATATTTTTATTATATTTATATGGAATGTTAAACGTTTAATATTAAATTAATATAAACTATTTATAAATATACACTTCCTATTAAAATAATAAAATAAATTATAGTCAGTTCTAGCTTGTAAATTATGTATGTTAACAGAAATAAGTGCATCAGTGCGTTACCCACATTAATATGCACAATCAACTAATTTTGATACAATCTAAATTTTGTGAGTTACTTATTACTTACCTTTTCCATAAAACGATATGATCATCTTAA
Organism: Melanaphis sacchari; assembly: GCF_002803265.2. Lineage (NCBI taxonomy): Eukaryota > Metazoa > Arthropoda > Insecta > Hemiptera > Aphididae > Melanaphis > Melanaphis sacchari. The sequence continues at coordinate 1,154,880 of NW_020271635.1, forward strand.
ATTAATTGTATAAATTCGTTTGCATTGTTAAAACTCTGAGTATAATTTTTTTTGAGTAAACAGTAATTTATATTCAGAATCAAAACTGTTATCATAAAAAAAAAAATTATATTATAAAAACACATTATATTACTTTTACTTAGCACAAAATAACTTTACACAGATGGTCATTCATAACCATAAAACGAGTCTGAAAATTGAATAAATTCCAAAATAAACAACTTAAAATATTGTAATAGATATCTTATATCTTATAATTAGATTAATATTATACAAAAATAGTCCTACTCAAATAAAAAATTGTCAACAATCTATATCTTTTAATTTATTCATAAAGAGATGGTTATTAAAGAACAAACTCATTTTGTAAAAAAAATTTATCAATACTATAAATTACTAGTTGAATTATTTTTACTTAATACTAATTTTATAATTATTATTATTTAACAATGTATATAAAATTATATTTATATAATAATATCGTTATAGCAACTTGCCAATAATATCAATATTATAGTCGCATGCGTACATAATTATATTTATAAAAATGTCCAGAAAGTATGATAGTTTATAACACATTGAATATTGATTTTACATTATTTGAGCGATTATTTCGATTTTCGTAGATGGAAAACTTTTTGGTTAAAGCGAAGTCGATGCCGGATTTCCGAGACGTTCCGCGTCCTAGCCTTTTACAACAATTGAGAGGAAACCTAATAGTACCAATAGGTTAGTTCAACGTCATAATACATTATTACAGATAGAACGCGTCATACGTGTTTACAATTTTAGTGTAAAACTGTAAAACTTTATTCGTACAAACCGACACCGCTCAGTGACACATTACTTAATGAACTGATCTTATCACAAAACACGACACAAACATTTTTTTTTTTTTAGGCACGATATTTTTAAACGATAGATTTATTTTTATGGATATTATAATTGTTTTAAATAGTCGTGTCAACAATTAATGCAAATTTCGATTATTCTATTATAAATATTTTAATTGAGTGACGTTGGTTCGGTTAAAATATAGTTCATAGTATTATATTATGATACAGTAAATAGCTTACAGAAGGTACGTACAATAGGTGTAAATACTAAGCGCATGTACAACTGAAATAGATGAAAATTTAAATGTATTCAATTATTCAATTTAATATACGAATTTACTTAATAGTTAATACTACGCAGAGTGTACTTACCTATTAGGTGTTCAATCATTTTTTTTTTTTTTTAAACGCAATTTTTATTTTTTGGAAAATACTCAGTAAATAAATATGAGTATATAAATTGATGGTACTGGATGAAAAGTTTGAAGATCCCACGCACAGTACCAGTATCATATAAAGAGCCGTTGATTCTATAGGTATCGTGATGACAGTGGGTTGTTATGCCGTCGGACTTAGCTCGTTAGTGACCAGTAAGCCTATGTTGGGACAGAAGATGATGTACGCCCGTGTCGCCTTCCAAGGGATGACGGTAGCCGCAATGTTTTACGATCAATGGTCGGATCGAAAGACTAAAGATCGAATCACATACAACCATCAATATTATAACTTCCAGAATTCCTCTCTCTATCCTCCTACTAATTAATAGTTATTACTCTTATCCATACGTGTTAAGATGTGTTATAATAAACAAAATAAAAGTTTATGAGTATTATTGTTTGTGAAATTACACCATTATTATAGGTATTAGTGTAATTAATTTCATAAATGATATATTTTACTTATAAAATATTTCTATTATTAATACGTTATAATCAATTTTAACCTTTGGTCCACTATTAAATATTGTTAATTTTTTTATTCAATTCAACGATATGAGTAAAAATTTTAGTTTTAACATATTATAATACATTGTATTGTATAAATGAAGGTTAGAACTTATACTTTTATTTCATATACGTCATAATATAAGTTTAAGACTTTATGTATCTATATCAAAGATGCATTTGAATTGTATAATAATTTTTATTTTATTTAAATATTATATTATGTGTATATTTTATATAATTATATTAACTTAGTGATAAGTTTAATCCCACATGTTATCCCTAAAACATATTATGTTATATATTTAAAAACTAATAGATTTTTTTAAAAAATTTGAAATATACTTGCATGACGTATTATTTAATACAGCAATAATCAATATATAGTAACTTTAACTTCTCATATAACATGAGTCTTAGATTTTTTTTTTTAAACATTAAACTATTATCATTTTCAAAAATTGTAGAAATACTTATACATTTTTTTTTTAGGTATAAATACTATTTAAAATATATTCAATTTTCATTAAAAAAATTAAAAGTAATAACGTAGATATGATTCGGAAATTAATCATTCAAATATAAATTCGGATTCATCAATATTTTAAAATAAAAAAAACACTTGTTTTACAATTCATAGGGCACTTTAAATGTTGTAAAATATTTATTTATTTTTAAATAACAAGTTGATTTGTCAGTAGCCATGCGTTTTCGATTTTTATTTTTCTATCTCATCATCGCTATGTTGTCTTAAAATAACGTCGTGGTACTATTAATACAGTAACAAATGCGGGGATCGAAGAGACAAAAAAATAAAACCAACATCAACAACAACAGTTCACTTGTTTTGATATACGACGTGTTAGTGGAGACTTCCAACCGAGATGGTATCTGAAATGGTTACGATGCCGTAAGTTTAGAAAAATTGGAAAATTTATGGTCACTCTTACACGAAGGTCACCTACTGTGGTCATTGAGGTGTGTAATTTATGTTTTCTATAATATTATACAATATACATATACACACATACAATAAACAGTTGCCGATGTAACTTTAAAATAATGTATGTTCACGGTTAAAGTTGTGTCTGAACGAAAAGACGACATTTATTTTTTATTTTTATTACTATGTATTGATAAAAATACACGGAAAATATATCTGGTGCGGGTGGTGAGACTGTGAGAGGTGTTGATTCGAGGGCGTGGGAGAGGATGTACAACAAAAATAATTAAGAATCAAATAATGCCAAAGAGTTACACAAACCTAATACCAATTAAATTATATTATTACTTCAAGAAAAATAATTAACAAGAACGATTTATTATACTTGAAAATTATATATGTGTGCGTAATATATTGAGTCGTTAACGGGCCGTATGCAGAGTAATATGTTCTAAAATGTTTAAAGGAAAAACGTTAAATTAAATAATTTTATAGAAGTTATATTCGTTTTCAAATGCATAGAGTCATATAAAACGCGTATTAGTCATAAGTTAAATGTCTAATAAATATTCAGTTATTGGGATTTTCAATGATGTATATATTATAATGTATAATAGGTCATATTTTATTAAGGATATTTTATCGTTTATTATCACATTTAAATTCACGTTCAATTCATTAAAGATATAAATATTATATATTAACGAATATACACCGAAATAAAATCTACCATAATGACTAACAAATTTTACAAAAGAAACGTACGAGTATAGAGCAAATATTATAAATTATAATATTAAAGTAGTGCGTTTATTATTTTGCACGATCGCGGCGTAGTCAGTGTATATATAAAACAAATACACATCCTTTGATAGCGTGCCGATATATACATAAATCGTTTCAAACGTTTTTGAAGTTTTTTTTACGAGATTTGTAACTTTACACCTGTACCACCTACACATGAATATATATTAGTGTTATGTCATAAATAATATCAAACGTGTAGTGTTGTAGGTACGCATTTTTAAAATATAAAGATATGAATAACGAATATTTATATGTATAAAAAATATATTATTTAAATATAATATGTGTACACAAAACACACCGTCGGTGGGAAAACCGACGAAACGTATTTAATTCACGTTCGGAGGTCTTGAAAATTCGACTTTATAATATTCATTCTTATATTGCATGCGACTTGTGAGCTAACAACACACGCGGGGAAGTTATCGGACGCGCAGAGATACGTGACGTCGGGAGAAGGAAATGGAAAAAAGTAAGACAGCGATATCGAATTGCATTGGGTTACTTTTATATTATTAGATTGTATACATCATCATTATATTATTATTATTATTATTATTGTTATTATACATTTGTACCTACGTAGGTACGCGCGACTGCTGCAGTTGGCGGCGACGGACGAGTTTTTATTTCCCGCCCGCGTGCACCTGTTGCTGCGTTCGCCCGTTGATTTATATACGGCGGCAAACGCGCGTCTATTCGTACGCGTACATAAATATATATATATATGTTTATATTATGTAGGTATAAGTATACAGGCTTGGGTATATATGGTTATGGGTAGGTGTACTGCCGCAATTAACGACGCCGCACGCAATTTTTTCGTACTATAAAACTGGCCCCGGTCGAGTTAGTGTGTGCGACTTGCGTACATGATTATTATACGCTGCTTATATTACGTTTACGGTATAAAATATTATTATAATAGTGACGCGCGACGATAAAACAAAACGAAATCGTTTTTAATGTCACATACCAGTTATTACCGAACCTTTTATAGACGGGTAATATAATAATAATTGTTACCCACAACGAGCCGCCGTTAATTATCGGAGGCTGATGACCGAACTGGCGAGTTTAAAAGATTCGGTTACACGTTTAATAAGCTAAATCTGTCTTTCAATGGAAATAACTCGTCGTATTGTCCATTTGTACACTCTACGTGAGTTGCGACGCAATGCTTTTAAAAATCGAGAATTGTTATCACAGACAGACGCAATCGACGTGTGAAAACATTAAGAACGACGAAAACAAATGTTAGAATCGTGGAATTATCTAGCTGTAGGTATCTCAAACGTTCCGAAAGGAAGATGCTTGAAAAATAATATCGATGAATTTACTGTTTTCAATCGTTGTGACATATAACTTATAAGCTTTTAGGTTTGTGTTTACTTTGAACACTGAATTTTTCAATACACTAAACGCTGCGGTTATTAAATATTCAATTGATATTATCAACTTTATCCAGTATGTTATTTATAATTTAATACGTACTCTAACTTTTAAAATTTAAAGTTTAAAACAGATCGTAGAGTAAGGGTTTGTGATTTCTCCTACTATATTCACTCGTTTACAGCTTATAAATAATAAACTATTTGAAGTATAGGATCAATATTTGATGTTTGTTTTTATTTATTTTTTATTACAAAAAAAAATAAAATAAAAATAATGTTTTATTTTTATTTTTATGAACATATATGCTCTATAATATAGACTATATAATAGTCTATATGCACCGTTTAAACAATATATTATTATTAATATTAATTTAATAAATTTTTCGAACCCATCCGCTTATCATATATATTTTTCTTAGATTCTATTTTTCTTTTGCACAAACTTTAGAACTAATATATCTTTATGAATACTTAATGAAAATAATTTTAATTGAGTTTTTAAAATATTAACTTATCATATTAGTTCCGATGTCTTATGCTTTTTCGGATTTTAAAGAAACGTGAACTGATTTCGATTTAATGTTGACAGAATTACTCTACTTACCTGCAATATATTATAATATATATTTTTTTTTTTTTATTATTATACTTAACCAATTATAAAATGTAAAGAATTTTAATATTTTCGAAATATATGTTTTATATAATTTAAGGTACCATAGACACTATATTATTAGAAAAAAATCTAATCTAAATAATAATTAAATCATAAAATATATGCTGAATACTTTTGTAAATGAGATTAAATACATTTTGATTAAACTTAATCCCTTCTACGAAGTGTAACAATAAAAAATATAAATCCTAATAATTGTGTTTAATAGTTTTCATTGATTATAAGTATAGATTTATGGTTAATGCATCAATATTATACTTTAATAATACGAATTTCGTACATTGAAATAATTTAATATACGTATACAGAATGGTCAAGATGTAAATGTGTAGTACACCCACGGAAAACTTCGTTAAACGCCGCCTCTATAATAAATTGATATCTAGGTACATCATTACTCGAATAATACGGGGGGGGGGGGGGATGGAGGTAAAAAATAACTACAATTGCCGAAATCGTGCATAAGTATACGATGTTATAATATTGGTTTACATTTATAATATTCTGTACACGTGTGTTCAGATCAATAAAATATGTATAGTAATATAATTTTCCGTCTAGATCAATTTATATACGTGATACTAAGTGCGATAAATAAAATTATAATCGTATATACTATATACACCTTTATCTCTCCCTCTCTCTCTACCTACTTACCTATCTAATATATATATACTATACATAGATACAAACGCGTCTCACTTATTTTTTATGAACTTTGTTAACTTAATGAGATAGTTTTAGCGTCGTGGTCGGAATTGACGCGTGGAACGCAGTAAAATGCATTAATAATATTATGATTGGTATATCGAAATGTACGCTACTGGTAATATACTTATATACATATTATTATAATGGTATTTCATTATATTCATGAAGTAATGCTTCCGCTACTACTATTCTCTAAATTAATAAACGATTTTATAATAATATATTACTTTAGTAATGTTGTGTAATAATTATAAGTGGGTTCCTATATGGACTTTTATGAACGTAACTAGAATTTAATAGTTTCCGGTTCTAGAAAATCAAAGTTAAAAATAAACCATTGGTGGCTTCACCCTCTCTATAACATTCTTCATAGGCATTTAGTTACCTTATTAAAGAATTTAGTAACCACAGAAAGTTAAACAGCCGAGGAGGCCTTTGACATTAACAAAAATCCTTAAAAATTAAATGTTAATAACAAATTATGTGTACATATGTAGTTTATTTTACAGTGCATAATATTTTATATTTAATTTTAGTTATTATTTTATTATTATGTAATAAACACATTTAACCCATGACAATGTATTTTTCCAAGGACTTGCTCTAAACGCCAAGGAGAAAGGGGGCTTCAAACATCTTATGCCCCACTAATTACGGTAATTTATATAATTTTAAGTAAGTTTATACATGAACACTATAAATATTATCATTATCATACGTGTATCCCCTACCGCTCCATTCAGTTATTACAGATATTTAAAATACAAATATGATGTATTTTGATTTTACAAGAACTGTAATATTTTAACGTCAAAATAGTTTGCAAAAACGTATTATATAATATATCTTTTATAATCTAATATTATTGCTTTTGTTGGTCTTTAGATAAATGAAAATAGAAATTGATTTTTTTTTTAAATTTTAAGTTTGAATAAACCAAAACATATTATTCCAACGGATTATCTGAAAGTTATTTATTATTATTTGTTTTATTTGATTTGCATAGATATTTATACGCATATTTTTTTACGAAGTTTTAAGACAGCATCAGAATAATATATTCATTATATTTACTTAAATATAAATGTGTATTATTATACAATACGTAAATACTATATATATGTTACGGTAAATTATGTTATATCAGAAATTAACGTTATTCGCCGGTTATTAACGTTATTTACCTACGAATGTGGGAATTATCGTTATTTTCTAATGAATAACGTTAATAACCGTATGATTTGGGAAATTTTGATCTGATTATAAAATAAAAGAGGTTATTGCGGAAGATTTAAAAAAATAACCAAAGAACCAATCATCAAAGAAGACAAAATCGGAAATTAAATCATAGAAATCGCAGAAAAAAATTCGGAACTTGGTACTTAAATATTTTTTAATTATTTAACGATAAATTTCCGAATTTTAAATATAGCAAAAATAAAACTAAAATATAAATATTTGAAAATTATTTTAAATATTTTTTTGATGATTGTCAAGAAAATATTTGTATTGCATGTAAAAATTCAAAAAAAAATTTAGAAAAACAAGGAGAGGAAATGATGAAATTTTCTAAAGAAAAGTTTCCTCAGCTTGAAATAGGCTTAACTGTATGTGTATTTATACCAAACGTTGATAGAGCTCGTGGTTCTATGCAAAATATACTATCAGTTGTCACTCAAGTTTAACATGATTTATACAAACTCTGTAAGTTAATTCTTAATGAAAAAATATACTATTAAAATTAAAATTTGTTTTATTATTTTATAAATACAGAATATAGTTTTATAAAAATATTATTTCACATGCCAAAAATAGCTGTTTGCAAATAAAATCTATTAGACATGGACAATGTGATAAAATTAGCAGATGGTAGACAGTTGACAATGAGGGAAGTAGCTAGTAATAATTCGGTTGCGAGCCCTCGAAGGTACCAGCGTTGTCATTGCAAGACTAGTTGTAATAATAATAAGCATTGTGCCTACCTTGGGGCTGAAAAATTATGTTATATTAAATGTCATGGGAGTAAAACTTGTAAAAATAAATAAAAAATAATAATGCATTTATTCTATTTTTAAAAATATCTGGGTACTTACATAATTTTTCAAATTGTAGTATTTGAGATTCATGTGCTTATCTGATTTATAACATCAATTACCTGTGTATTTGGTCATTAACGTGATTATCCAGTTTATAACGATAATTACCAGTATATTTGGTAAATAACGTTAATAACCGGTGAATAACGTTAATTTCCATTTAACATCATTTACCGTAACATATATAATATATAGACTCATCCTTGTGTATGGTAAATAGAGATAATTTATAACTGATAAATTTTATTGTATAATTAAAAATGTTAAAATATTTAATATTTAAAAAATGATTAACATATAAATTTTACACGCATTCGTTTCAGCCAAATCAATGTTTAAGTATTGAATGTGATTTTGTATAGCCGTTATGGATATAATTTGAAATTTAAAGTTTTAAAATGTATTTTAGATTCTGAGCAAAACGATAAATTAATTAGTTTTACAATTACGTGTATTTTCTGTATCCCAAGAACTTAATAGACAAAATATTAGATTTTAAACCTTGAGGGTGGTTTCTAGTAAAAAATTGGATACTTTATCTAGCGAGAAAACAGTTAGATTATGTGGTTCTATATACGAAACATTCAATCATCAAAACTAGTTCCACTATAACTATTAGAATAAAGATATATTCATTATAATATTTTTTTTTTTTATTGGCATTTTGAGTTCAAATGTTAACAAAATTCATCAAAATAGCAAAAAATTAGAATTTATTTTATAGTTAAAAATGTATAACATTTTCAATTTTTATAACTTATGAGCTTGAAAATTTAATATTTAATTTCTAATTAATTCGTTCATAAGTAGCTTAAAACAATATAAAAAAATCTAATCTAATCTTACTTTATCAATAATAAAAATTTTTATTTGTAATATCAATGCATTGAGTACGTTTAAACATAATTTTTATTTATTTATTTTAATAATTTTTAGAATAATTGTAATATCAGTGTTTAAAATTATATTTTTTCTCATCACTACTCAGATTATATCACATTTATTTTATTTTGTATTACATACCTTATAGTTTAACAGTATGTCATAACTCATAATATAACACAACATAATACAAAATACATTTGAACGTACGTCACGAAAATATAATTTGTTACTTGTTTATAATAAATTACATAGTTTTTCAAATTCCGTAAAATATTTTAAAACACATGTACTACAGAAGCTGAAGATTAGAAATACCATTTGGTGCTTACTACTGGAGCAATTTTGTTGACACGTTATTATATAACATAATAAAGTTCTTTTGTGACGGGGATTGAAAATGATTATGTTAAGACGCGTAGAGAAATATGAAACATTGTCGACTCTATACTCGATTCGAAATAATGATAATGAGCGATAATGACATATTTTACTCAAAACAATAATAATAATAACAAAAATATAATGATGGTATTACAATCGCTCAGGTTTACGACCAGTCGCTGTATCACACTAAGTAATTCACACTCTTGGCCCTCGTGTTTGAAGTATTGTGCCTATTCCTTACTAGCTATGAGATAATATATACCAACAAATGTACGCATCTAATACACGCCCTGTACATATTATTTTATTATATTATAAATTAAGTCTTTATATGATATCGAATGCGATACTCGAACCGTCCGTGCGTAAATTCCACATGTGGAAAATAGGGAACACCGCGTGGAACTGAGTAAGTGTAATCGCGTTGTGCACTTTTCGCCCTACCAAGTAACAACAATGTGAACAAAATTTTTAGAAATAGAAGGGATGAAAAAATATTATTGTATTTAGCGGCATTGGGGGTGGTGGTGTATATATGTATGTTGTAAGTAGTCACGTGTATATATTGGATATTTCCCCTTTCTTTTCTCGGTATACAAACGTATAAAAATAATCTATTATCGCGAACGGCCTGTTAATCGGATTACCGTGCGATGGACGTCCTGATGGTGGAGAGACGGGTAAAACGATGGCGAGGGTGGTGGTTGTTTGGTGGTGGCAGGGTAGGGTTGGTCGGTCGGGATAAGGTTATTAAGTCTTCTGAGGGTGAAACCAGTAAATATATATACGGCGGCGTGTTAAATCTCTCAGAAGAGTTGCAGGAAAAATCGATTTACACTATATATAGTTACTCTTGCCAGCTCACTTACTGTCTCTATACCGCAGTGTAGGTATATATTATATACGTATATTCGCGTAAATTTTTCATATATATAAATAAATACGGCTTGTGTGATTGTGTGAGTACGCAGTTTATCCAAACAAATTGCTATTGGCTGGAAGGATTTACCGGAAACGGCTTTAACCGCTTTTGCGTGAAATTGAAAAAACAATGCGCCTTTGGATTAATGTACTGTTTGATAACATTTTACAAGGCATAATGTAATTCAAATAATTCGTAAATATTGTATATAGGTACATTGTTATTTTTTTCTTAAAGTCAATATAAATTCTATGAGAAGACTTTAAGTTTATCACGGAGGGTGATAAAGAAATATACAGTACGTGGTAGTCAATCACCATCCAATTTATTCAACGAATACATTTACGTATATATGGTATGTATAATGTTTATGTGTAGTATATTATGATAAATCGACGTAACCTCAAACCTATTGCATATTTCATAACGTGCTTTTAAACCCATGTGATGAAACCGAGAAAAAAATGAGAAGATAAACTAGTTAATTAATGACTACTATTTTTTTCTTTGTGTGTATACTCTAATTTTAGTCTTAAATAGACAGTTTAACGTCTCCTAAAAATTATTTAGCTACTAAAAAAACTAGTCACATTACACATAACATAAAAATATAAAAATATTTATGTCACAAGTAAGATTCTTTTAATTTAACAATCCATCCTGCGAGCCAACAATATGCCAAATTATCATTATTAATATTTTTAATATCAAATAAATTCGTACTAAAAATGGGTATCTATTAAAAAATCGTTTTAAATACATTTTACTAACGGTTTAATGCCCATATTACAAGTAAAAGGAATAAGCTATACATAATATGTTGATATATTTATCATCTATATAAATGTGAATATTCTATACTATCGATCAGATAAAAGATTCTAAGTCTATATTTATGTCAATTAGTATTTGTTTTGCACTTTTGTGTTTTGGTAAAACGAGAAGCAGCTAACATACATTATACAAAATAAATAATTTAATAAACTATAATATTATGAGCATCACAACAGTAACAATAGTGCACGTATACGTTCCGGTTCATTGCCGGTTCTTTCATCGAATTAGCTTGCAATCAAAAATGTAATTGCGCGCTATAAACACTAATCAAAGCTGAAATTCTATAGGACTTTCACGCTCGTGAGTAGACAAAAAGCGGAAACAGCAAGTATTTGATCGATACGACTAAGCATTCTCGCACAGAGTGAAAGTCGAAGTTCTTAAACAAATAAATTATAACAATATAAATTATAATTGAAATCTACGAATACCTATACCTCTATTTATTACAACGTCGAATACAAAAATAAATTGGTAGTCGTTGTGAGTATCGCGCACGTCGCATAATATCAAATATGTGTATTATTTTTCTCATAGGTCAGAGTACGAAATATTATTGTTATGTTATTATATTAATATTGTCGTGATTATAAAATATATTATTACAACGTACTAAATGTAATATAAAATAATGTATCTTACGTATGCCGCGGTATAGAAAACATAACCCAACCACACGAACCAGGTATAATATAATATACGTGTCGTAGACGTTTAAGATCCACGACAAATGGCAATGTACATTTTCCAACAATCGCAAATTATAGATCGCATAAAACTTTGTAACAACAATATTATATATTGTAAACCGTAATAATATTATATAGGCGCATACTGCAGAATTGAAGCCGCATTGGTCGCGGGCCACGGTTAGTTTTTTTTCTCCTGCGTTTTAAAGTTCAATGTGTCGCTTTTACAAATTTATTAGTTTATCGACCCAGACAATATCGCATTGTGCCCGTGTGTGATTTTCTGCATTATCACGTTGGGAGGTTTGCGACTTTGCGACGTCTGGACCGAGAGATATTGCTTATGGGTTTGCAGGCACACAATATACTGCGAAAAACTCGAGTATACTTTTTAACGAGAACGTTTTATTCAAATCGCCGTATTGCACTTTTACATTTCGAACTCGTTTGTAGTCGTCGCGCACACATTATCGCCGGGACACTATCACTCGTACAAGCTTGTAATGTAATGACGACGACAATAATAATAATATGGGAGTGAAATTATTACATTATTATAAAATGCGTTTCTGGTCGTGTACTGAGAATACAATACCGCCGTAGAGTTAGAGTCGCGCGCGATTGTTTTCCGCAAGTTATGTATACGATATAATTTATATATGTAATATATTACAAGCGTGTCGGTCACCTACGATGCACGTCGTGTAAACGGTACGAAATCGTTTTCGATTATCCTCAGCGAAGGATCTTCCTCGTATTTTAGCGTCCAACATAATTATGGCTCGTTTAGTACACGAACGGTAATAATAAAACTGTTAAAAAATCTGTACGATACCGTTCGTACCTCACTGGTACCTATATTATACTCGCATAACATATTTTATACGAGTACATATGGTACATTTAACAGGTATAACCATAAATAGATACCGCGGTGTATAAATAATTATTTGATTGTCTTACGACACGGGTGATTTGATTAACTTAACGATTTTACGACCACATTATTACGTCTCTGAAATCGAATATAAATGTCATTATAACGAAACGACGCATGTAGTTTCTCATTCGTCTTCGGAGGCTGGAGAGATAGGTACACGCATGTACTCATGCACGCCGCGTGTATTTATAATATTATATTATTACGGCTATTACTATGTCGTGCGGTTGATAATTTTAAGTGCCTTTGTCCGTTTTCCCGGTAAAACGGCGGCTTTTTTTTTTTTTTTTGCTTCTCATCACGATACCTGTAACAGCAGAATGGTTTATTCCGTATACAGCAACGTGCATTAATGGATGCTATATAATAAAGGGATAGATAATAATAACAGCTCAATAATATACACGCGTATACATATTATGGCGTGTGTGTGTACCTATATTATATTGGACAAATACTCGTATACGTATACAATATATACGCACGAACACACGTGCACAAATATATGTATATATACACATTCAATATGCGCGAATAAGCGAGTTCCATTACCGTAACCTCGATTTGCATTCATTTACATTTTACTTGCACGTCAGCTATAAGATGGAAAAAAACCATTTTCCCTCCCGTCATTTAATGGACGATTCCGCGAGGTTGAAGATCAATGGCACAGTTATGCGAACAGTGGCCTCGGGCTACAGGTCATTTTCACTGGTAGTACCTATACTGGATTCAATGTGTCATATTAAAACGTCGACAACAACAATACGCAAATTAAACACGAAAAATGTCGAATTTATTAAAAATTAGTTTCGCACCCATACCCTAGATAATGAATTATGATACTAATTATGTTATTTACAATAAAAACGTAAAGTAGGTACACGGCGACTAGGCATCAAATCAAACATTTACACTATTTACAGTATTGTTACCAAAAACATTTACTTGCAGTGACACCAATATTTATACATTATTTTTATATTACATGCGATTAATCGTGAAAACTTACAAAATCTATCGGTCAACACAAGAGTTGATAAAATTTCAGAAAACTCATTATCAGCGGAACATATTAAATTTATATTTTTATTGGTGTAATTAATTGCTTATAAAATGTTATTTGACAAATAAAACGTTAAAAAAACAATTACATAATCCTGAAAACCGCACGAGACTAATTGATTTATCAAAATCATGAATTCAGCGCAAATGCTATACGTACCTAAACATGTTCACTCCTAGGAAATACCAACGCCGAACTTGCGGACCGAAAGAATTAGAACTCGAGATACTATTAAGTCTTTTACACGATCTAACGCATTATATTACATAGTTTAAAGGAAAAAATATCATATCTTATAGCACATAGATTATAATTGTAATTTATAATAGTAAAACAACGTGTGATTTCTAGAACACGTGTACGTCGTGTGGGTACCTAAATAGTAGCAACAGCGGTGACTCCGACTGTCGTCGATTTATCGTCTTTTCTTGAACGACGACGTTGGGTCCTACTGCATTGCTGCAGACAAAGCGGAACGAAACTATTTCTATAAATAAACACGTATAAAATAATACATACAATTTTTTATTTCATCGTACTGTGCATCGAGATTAAAATCTTTCTTGATATCGTTATAAACTTATTACATTATAATAAACTGAGAAGAGACCCTTCCTGCAGAGTTCTACAATCGTCATTGGGGCACGTCATTATTATCCCATACGTACGTAATGATATGATTTATACCATATATTATATCGTTATTATTATTATAATTATGATGACGATGATGAGCCGTCGTCTCCGTCCGGCCATCATGTCATGTATTATTATTGTTTCTAATTATATGCATGTGTATCGTGTAAATAAATATAAAAAAAAAAAAAAAAATAAAATAAGTAAAAAATAAGTAGTTACTGCCATCAAACGATTGTCAAAAGTCCGTAAACGAGAGCAGGAAAATTAAAAAACGAAGCGCTACTTTTGACGTGTGTCTGTAAACGCGTCCAAATGAGTGAATGTTTATATTATTTACTGTAGCCGAGTTTTGCCACGGTATATTGACTATATATTATATTATATATATAATATTATACACAAATAGGCAGTATGTGAGTCAACGAACTTTTGAGATTAGATTACAGTCGCGTAATACAAAAACGAGTGAAAAACCTTATTAAGATGAAAAAAATTATATTCAATGTATATAAACGTAATACATAGGTATATGTGATAAAAAAAAAAAAAAATGATAAAACCGCATTGCTAATTGCCGACCACTGTCGTACACGGTAGTGCAATTACAGAAGAAAAGAGGATATGGGTGTTGTATCCTTCCTACCCGACCGTCCAAACCCCACGATAATAGTTTTCATAAAGTGTGTACTTAATAATAATTACGAACTAGATACTCCAACTATTAAATACACGCAATGTGGAAGTTTTATTATACATATATTTGTTGTTTATGTACCTATAAAAAAATTATTATGCAATTTGTATAAGCGCGTTTTGATAAATATATGTTGAGCGATGTTTATCATATTTTTCAATGATACTTAGTCCGTCTCCATCCATACCTACAACTCACCTCGCGCTTAAACTTAATTTGAATATGTTTTAAAACATTTCTACAAATTCATTCTATAAATTTTCAATATTTATTATCCTAGGTTCTAAAAATACTTGACAATTTTTTTTAATATTTTTACTAATGAATTAGAGCAAGCAACAACAAAAATACCTATAAACAACATGAACTTTAATAATAGTGCGGTTCTTTGTAACACAATAACTTTTTGTTTTAATTAAGTCGATTTCGGATTTGGTTTCAGCTTTTAACTCAAGGTTCTACTTAATCAAACCTATTCTCTATTAACCAAGTTTGATTACTTTAGTAGTCATGAAATAACGTATGATCATACTGGCGCATGGCCGTGATGAATAAAACGAAATTTTGTAAATGTTCAACGAGAGGTTACTGTTCAAAAACCACATGACATGGATTAACCTAGTGATACCAAACCCTGTGTCTAAATGATGTAACATACGATTTGGGTGGGTTGTAGTATTAACCAATAATAAACAAATCTGTAAAATAAAATTTAGCTAAGGGGTTCTGTATGACATTTATAATTTTGCAACAAAGTTTAGAACGAATTTCGGTGGAAAGCATTTTACGCCGTGTTCTTAACAAAATTATATTTTCTATCTTGAAGACTTCAAATTAAGGTTGATTAACTTACAGACAACCTAATCAAAATCTCATAATATTTATATCGGAAATTCTTGCGAAATAGTTTCTTCGAAGTTCCCGTAGAGACATTTCGAGAACCACGCTGTAATATCACTATGTATATTATGTATTAAAAATCTACATATTCTAAATATTTATATATATATATGTAATATACAATATACGCATGTACATAATAGCTTTAGCGAGAAATGAATACAACTGTTTTTATGTCGTGGAAAGGGAATATTAAAATATAGGTATTATATTCGCATGTATTAACGACCGGTTGCGGACGGGACAGAGTAAAAAAAAAAAATAAACAAGAAAAATGATAAAAAACAAACTGCTGCACGATCCCATTAAATTGCGAGCGCTTGTTAGTGTTGTAAAATAAATGAAAAAGATCATAAACACCGTGGCTTTATGTACCTACGTATCGAACGATCCGAACGTGCGCTTGTTGCTACAACTGCAGCGGGAGTGCAATATAAATTCGAGCCCGCGGTGCAGTTTAACTAGCATACCGTGACCGCCGCCTACCCTTTTAGTGCAGTGATCCGACCAGTCCGTTCGAGTCGTGTGTAAAAAAAATTCTTCCAATCGGAAGCTGAGCGATCGTATACGACTATTTGAGTATAAAAATCCCATGAGCATATAATATGGACGTCAAACATCGTGAGCGAACGGATATACCTTAAGTGACGTGCCGAAGCAAGTTTTCTCCAGGCTATTTTTTTATATTATAATATTTAGCTTGCTGTGATGAGACATCATTTTTATTGATATTATATTGAACCTATAGTAGTAGTTAGAAATGTTGCCATTTAAATTAAAAATAATATATATGTTAATCAATTTATACCATTGGCGTACAAGATGAGTCCAGTGACCTCTTTGTTAGAACTATTCAGGGTAATAATATATATTATAATAAAACGTACCAATAAATAATTTCAAAAACAATTATTGGTACGTTTTATTTTCCTTGCAATATGTCAATATGATGAACTGTTTAGTTTTATTTATTAAACACAATATTGATGGCTGGATAAATATGGAAACAATACATTCTATACAGATATGACACTATACAAATTTTTAATAAATAGCAATTTTGTTCTTTATAAATTATGCCGTTGGCCCCATTTAACGAGATTCAGTTGAAAGCCAACACTATTATAGAACATATAATAATATATTTATTATTATAATATTAATCTATTCATGAATTATTTCAAAATATCAGAACTGCGACCTACACTAAATTTTAGGTCATTGTAAATTATTTAGATGCAATTAATGCTGATGAGGTGGATACAATAGTCTGAAAATGTATAACTACCTACAGGATTCAGTCAGCTAAATAATCTACGCGTCATTCATAATATTAATATTATGTATTATTTATTATTCACTGTAGATGAATAAGCATATATATTAATAGATATGAAACCTGAAGGTTTATTTTTACTTCTTTTGGTTTCTAATTGTAATATATCATAATATTATGAGATACCACAAAAATGGACCTTCGAAAGAAATGTACCCGAATTGCATATCCACGACGCCGTGTAATCCACCATTAATATTGTAGTGTATAAAAAAAATCATATTCTCCCTCAATTTTTAGAATAAAGGACTATTGACATTCATACTTAATTCTATCCAGTAAATAAGTAGTTGGTTTGCTGATTTCTACTACACCGGTTTTTGGGTATTGGTATGTCAGAGAGATATAACTTAGGTTTTCTAAGTTTTATTTTACAGGCACTAAAAACTTAAGACATGCGTTCAAATTAATATAATTAAAAACTATATTACAGTTTAAAATATGTACTTATTAATGCAGAATATTATCACCAAAGCAACACTGTTCTTAGGGATATTATTTGAGATCTCAGATGTAGCGAAGTATGATATGAAAGAGTAAATTGATATTATATATTAATCAAATTTATTATAATCTATGGTGAATTAATTAGGAAAATAATATTTTAAACTATATAATTTTCTGTTGGCAGTTTCTATACTATATTGGTAAAACACGACTGCCTTGTTGTCGAACTCTTTATTTCTGTGTTCTATTTACCTAAACAAGTTTTCTGAGCGCAATATAAACAATTAATCAGTAACCCGAGTAACTGTCAACACTGTAATGAAAACAAAAAATATATATATAAAAAAAAAAAATTAAGTCTCCGTTAAAAAGCTTATTGAAAACTATATGAAAGTTAGTTTCAATGGTTTTCGCATATCAAAGATAATATAATCTATAAGTATAAGTGTTAAAAAAAAGAGAGAAAACTATTATTTTTTTTCATGAAAAGAAACTATGCAAAATACGTAAAATAAATATTTACGGTAAAATATATATTTAAAAAGTATCTGAAATAATGATGAAGTATTCGAGATGACTCGGGCATATTTCACAATCGCTAGAAAAAGAATCAAACAAAAAATATTATACAATTTACCGTAATAGCTAATTTACACATTATCCTATAAAATAAAGGGTATATACGTAAACCAAATATAAAAATGTATAATATATAATATACCAATATCTACAAAATGGCAGTCGATACGTAATTTGTTTTAATGCTGAATTTATCATTTTTTAAATCTATAAACTCCACACCCCGATTATATAATATTTTGGTCAACTGTGATTAAATGTGCATCGTATTTATTACGTTTCTTATAAAATCGACAGTGACGTATTTTTATTTATTTATTTTTCACTAGACGTACTGTAAGCTTATCTACCACATTAACATATACGCTTCAGAGTATAGATAGCCCACACGGCGTTTACGGCTTCCGAACCAGCCATTATATTTTATATAATATACATACAATGATATTTATATATAAATCATATGCGTACAAGTTAACATTATATACTCGTATATATACTAATGGATCTACGTACCGAGATCCGAGAGGGTGATTTTATCTATGATATAAATATTATAGTTTATACAATATATATCACCACGTTTCATTTCAATAGTATACATGGGTTTCTATTCCCAGAGGGGGATAAGGGACCTAACAGGTCTATTTGAGATGTATTTATAGGAATATAGTTCTTTATACTAGTATACTAGTATAATATACATATACTATACGGACAAAGGAAATATATATTCACTAAGAAAAATATATTAAACAAAAATTAATAATATATAATACGTATATACCTAGATTATACACAAACAATATAAGCCGTACCTAAGCAAAAATATTACAGACTTTTTATACTTGCGAGGAGGAAAACAATTCCTTGAACATTCTAAATATATTTTTAATTTATAAACATTATATTCAAATCATTAAACAATCAAAATACTATTTTAATAATATTATATTAAAAGACCAATATTAGAAAAAATACGTAAACATATTTGAGTTTTTAAAATATAGATACATTCAATTTTTTTTACGCATTTTTACTGTCTTTGATATATATCTATTTCCACCCAGGTTTATGCACTCTATATACAAACAGGTGAACCTACCACAGACTATAGCAGTAGTCTCAACTAAGTGATCCTCGGCAGGGCCGTTCTAAAGTTTGCTTAAATTCTAATTCATTTCTTGTTTATTAATGTTACAGCGATTATCCAGAATATCTATTTGAAATTATATAAAATTGTGCAAACTTCAAAAACTTAACCTAACCTAAGCGTCGGAAAATATTAAGCGATTGGCCAAACATCGGCCAATACTTAAAGCGGACAATAATAAAAAGTGTTTTTCTGTGAAGCCATTGTCACTTATTTACAAGCCATCGCTTCGTATTCATCAACTCTCCAAGCCCCGGATCCGCGTAGTGAAGAAATGATCATCACTTCAATTGTTATTATTGTTATTAGTAGTACTATTCTGGACCCCCTCCTCACCGATTTCAGCCTACGCTAACCCAGTGGTTCCCTCCTCCCTACTCCCTCGGCTTATACTATGGCTCTCCACCCATCTCCTCGCCTAACCGCGTCATTGGGGTGGCTGGCTAATATTCTCACCCCCCTCCTTTATTGTGTCTCCCTCATCTAATAGTCGCACGGAATGTATATACATAGTATAGCATACATTAGCATGCTATCAGGGCAAACAACCTATATATATATATACTATACAGTATTTATATATATTATATACACGGTAAGTACTTTATATATAATATATTACCTAGTGTACTACATAATATCAGTTAACATTTTATTTATATACCTCATTTTTATTATATATGTCTACTCATAAAAATATTTTTATAAATTATATCATTGGAATGTGTGAATAGCTTTGAATTCTTTACGCATCCCCGCACGACTAGCAAAAATATGCTTGTGTTCTGTATAACTCAGTGTAATTAGCGCTACAGATTTTATTGATAATATTAAATTTACCACGTATTAGTGCGTATCACAGATGACCTATCAACTAAAATAATTATTTACTCGCATTCATGGCACGTTTGTTAAATATATGCAACCACAGATTATTGCAAGTGCAGCTGTTTAATGTTCAGCAAGTATGTGTTTTATTTCGTTTTTAAAGTTAAATCCCATTATATTATTAATTTTATTGGAATAACACAACTAGTCGTGCAACTAGTAAATGTTAATATCAGTGGCATAAACTTTTTTTTTGGGGGGGGGGGGGGGGGGGGGGTGACAAGAGAAGATTCAGAAAATTTCCATGGGAAGAGGGCGCATAGACTGCAAAAAAAAGGTCATCAGATAAAAAAGCATAGCAAGAGCAAAAAAAAAGAAGATTTATTTATAAAATATTAAATATTTTATGGAATTTCCCATAATAATTTAATTTGATCTTAATAATAACAATGCAATAAAAATAATCTATTAGTATAAATTTTATTATAGTTTAATCTAATCGTATTAGATGTATTACGTGCAGTATAAGTGCCTGATGTGCTCAGTTTGTGAGTGTAGTTTTTGTGTATTTCTCGCTCATTAAAATGTCTGGTGTTAAACATATAATCGGTCAAGAACGTATTTTTCAATAACAACGGGGCTATTTTTATTTTTTTACTATTTTTATTCTGTTCCTATATGTTTGATATGTAAATAAAGTGTATCAGTCATTAGAGAGTTTAACATCAAAATACATAACGACACTAATCATGGTAAGATCTACGATACATTTGTAGGAAAATCGTGTGATGAAAAACTTGAAGAATTAAAAACAAATTTGTTTGATAATATAAAAAAAGAAAATATCGAATCAGATAAATGAAGTTATATTAAATCAAAAAAAAATCTCTCGTGTATCAAAATCATTTTGTGGTGGTGAATTTTTATAAAGAGTTTGTTATTAGTGCGGTGGAAAATATATAATGTTAGTGATTCGTATTGTAGCAAGAAAAATATAATAATATATTAAAGTATGCTTTCATTGTGTTGGCAAATATATTGAAGTAAGTCTCTATATATACATAGATTATAAGTGTTCTTAAAAAATTCTAACCTAACCGTATTAATATCAGGTATGGACGAACGGTCATCAATTTGGCACATGTGGTTTTTATAGAAACCGTTGCATATAATTATTGTTATCATATGATTCGCAGTAATATAATGTACGTACAAAAGGAACAGTCGTGACCGACGAATATGTTTAGAACTACATTTTTTTATCATTAATCCTTTTACGGGGAATTGGCTAAAAGCAGTCTTATGGAGCTATTCAAACAAGTTTCCATGTTATTATTTTAAGTATAATACTCATCATTTGGGATGTCAAACAAAGATGAGAACTTGTTAGGAAGTATGTTTTGTTAAAATATTTTGGAACTATCTGAAGGCTTGAACTCAAGCCTTCGTTGTGAATCTTATAAGTATATATTCTAATATTATATCACAGTGGCATTACTGTAATAGCCTATATAATAAGATATTTACTATTTTTTTTTATTTTAAAATTCGTTTTCAACTGATTTAAAATTCGATATAAATACATTTAAATGAATATGGATTAAAATTGTTTTAGTTGTGGTTTTACAATTTCACTTCTTAACAACCAGTTGTTCTATGAAATATTCTTCGATTGATTCGCTATTATTGTGTATAATCGAAACGTGCTTTCTACATTATTGCATTATTCGTCTATTGATAGAAGATTACATGCATCATAAATTTAATTCACAATGAAATCAATTAAATCCAGTCATTGATGCAGTAGGTTCATCCTTGATAAAATAGCATCACTAGCATCAATAGTCACTGCAGAGTATTACAGTAACGATAATTCAAGAACTACACGTTTTTAACGTTAAATATAAAACGTGATTCATGTTAAAAAAACTTAATAATGCGCAATTAATAATTATTCATTCTATTGCAAAGTAGTATATTTATGATTTATAATTAATTATAATATTCCCAATGTACCAGATATATAAGAAAAGTACATATAAATAATATTGATGCTATAACTATTACACATTTGACTAAGGTAAACAGCATATTATTATACATTACTTTTTCCTAAAAAATATGTGTTTATACATACATAGCTAATGGCTTAAACAATAATAATAATATTAACATGGATAACAGTAGTAGTTATATAAAAGTGGTACAGTATATAGTATTTAAGATCTTAATGTATATGAAGACATATACATGACATTAGAAAATAATCTCAGTTAAGCTATA
The DNA here is from genome assembly GCF_002803265.2 of Melanaphis sacchari. Lineage (NCBI taxonomy): Eukaryota > Metazoa > Arthropoda > Insecta > Hemiptera > Aphididae > Melanaphis > Melanaphis sacchari. The sequence goes on from NW_020271635.1 coordinate 1,177,872, forward strand.
GACATGAACATGTTTGGTAGTTCTCAGTCTAATGAAATAAATAAAATTATTTCAAATCTCGAACAGTCGATCGTCGATCAAACGTATTTAAGTAAACTCGATAAAATTGAACATTTAGTCAAAGAAAGTTACAAATCAATCCAAATTTAAGAGGAACAAACGGAAAAGTTAGAATCAACTTGTATAGAAATTACAATGCATATGATAAGAGGCGGAGCATCATTACAATATATCAAAGAAAGTATTGACAATATTAAAAAAATAATTCCTTCTATACTAAATAATCTCAATATTATTAAAAATTATCATAAAGACAAGCCATAATATCTTCGGCCATCTTAGATATACAATGGGTTACTTGAAATCAACAATATATGCATGATTAAAAAGATGTCTATAGTACACACGGGAACATGGGTGACTAAACACTGGATTTTTAAAAATTCATAATTTATGCAGGACAACAAAAGTCGAAAAACTAATAAGTGGCTGGAACGTAATTATCATCAACTAACTATAGATTACAGTGATATCGGATATGAGGAGCTCAATAGAATATTAAATTTATTAAGTTCAACAGCATTTAGGTGAAAGGAAAATAGAAAAAATAAGTTCTTATGGAGTATATATCACACGTAGCACTCATCAATATTGAAGACTTTGGCTGCCCTCGATAAGATCAAATATATGAAGACGAAACCTTACCTTGCTGTATTTGCTATTTAAATTTACCTCGGTAAGTTTAAAACAATAATTATTATTTACTCATTTTGGCTCGAAGCGAGATGAATATCACATTCCACTTAATTACACACAATACTCATATTAAATTGTATAAATATATATGATTACATTTTTTTTTTTTTAAATTTGAACACTAACACAATATTAATTCGCAATATATATAGATACGAGAATCAAATATGATATTTGAATATTTCCTATAGTAATTTCCATAAACATCAAGAAAAACTACTGGAAATTTGATAAAAACTGTATACTTATATTTCATATAAATATGTATAGTAATATGTAATATTTTTTAAATATAATATTATAACTAGGGTTAGGGGCATTTAGGAGTTTGTATGTTTTTCAATAATCATTTAAAACATAGCTTAGTAATATACTTATAAATTTGTTTCAAAGAACTAGAAATTTAAAGCAATCATTTTTATTTTACACAATTTGTATATTTAGCTCTTTTTTCCCTGAAAGTACATATTTTGTTATACTTGTATTTTAAGCACATATTTCAATTATTTTAATTTGAAAAAATTTAAAACTATATGTAACAGAGATAATAATACTTTATACATATTATACAATATTTAATGTGAATTTTTTAAACATTGGAAAAAATAGATTAAAATGATTAAATATAAGTTATTGAATAGTCTATCTACCGTGTGTTTTCCCAATTAATTGGGATGTGAAAAATATAAAGTCGGTCGATTAGGAATACCCTGAATACAGTTAGTAGATGTCAATTCGTCTGTTCGTATCGTACCTACGTGTTTTCGTCTTGCGTTAATATAATTACTAATTAGTATAATATTCTTGACTATAAACAGTTTTTTTTTTTTTGTGAAAAATAAAAATAAAATAAAATGCATGGTAATTGGTAGATCAAAAATAATTTTGGTAGATACTATTGTCGTGCGTTTTTGCACTATAATGCCTGCATTTTATTTTATTATTATTTTTTTTTTTTTTTTGTGCAATACAACATCAGTAATTGAAAATTGTGATCAATTTAATCATTATGAAAAATATTTTGAGCTAAGCTAAATCCTACAACTATTAAAATTTCACTTTACAACAAGTCATGTGTTAGAGATAACCATTTTGAGAGTAGAAAAATGTTGAAATACATATTATATTTATTTTCGAGTTCAATCTACAAACCATACCACTTTGACATAAGAAGTAGATGTGATACAGATTATAGTTATACACAAATTTTAGAAAAAATATACATAATATCCTAAATCAAAATTTTAAATGTTGTGTTTGAGTCAACATTTTTTCAGTCTGAAACAGTTGTGTTATACAAGGAAAAAAACGGGAAATCTAACATTCAAGCACGTCCGTTTTGCTCTATACCCGATTTACAAGTATGTTGATTTGATGTGTTGAACTTAAATATCAAACAGCGGGATACCTGAAACTGCAGTTACTGCAGCTGCGGTGGTGAATCGAGATTTGCAGTATGCAGGACTGTCGACAGGCATTTGTAAGATTTCTCTATTAAATTGAACTGTGGTGCATTTAATTTCAAAATAAGTGTAATGCGCATAAAATCAATAGGTAACTACTGTCAAATTCCAAAGTGACTTGGCTGAAATCGCGATCGCTTGGACAACAACAGCGTCCGACATAACTGCATCAACGATATGTGTATACATTCAACACGATATGCTCGAACGAAAAACACAATTTTTTCGAATCTTCGTCAATGCGTGACGCTAGTCTGGTGCACGCGCGTTTTTTTCTGTTGCCGCCGAATCAACTGGTATGTACAATAGTATATGCGCGCGCGAGGATGACCAACCGCCGCGTCGTTCTCGTCATTATCTCACGACCGACCTTAACGACCCGATGACGCCGTGTTTTATTTTCCAAAACATGATATAATATTATGTACCACTATCTACCAGCGACCGTACCGGCACGGACTCTATCGTAGCTATTTTATAATAATATAACGATGATAATAATAATAATAATAATAATTTTTTGTAAAATATAAGATATTCTAGTCGATGAACAATAATCGTGTTTCTCGGTGCATCGTGGATTCTAGATTGTACGTGATAACGATGACATTAAAATTGTTATAAAATTTATATTTTATATAGTGGGGCGGCTTTCATTTGGACGAGCCGAGTTATTAAAAAAAAATAATTGTTATGTATAATATTATTCCTAAAAAATCATTTATAAAATTATAACTAATGTCCGATTGTCACAATATTATATATATTGTTCCCTATCTATATTTGTAAATTGGTCTTAACACTTTAAAATAGTTATCACCAGGGCTAGGATTTGTATGCAACAGCATTTTTTTTGCTACGTACAAATGAAATTTAAATGAGTAATGTCCACGATTTATATTATTGAGATGAAAATAGTATTATTTTTATTTAACATGTTTTCGCATATCTTGAGCTTAATGTATATTTTTGCATATTTAATATGATCGTATTTATTATATATGTTAAATATAATATTATGTAACTTCCTTATTATTCAATAATTTATAAATTCGCCTAAACGATCGGTTAATTTCTCGCCCAAATGATACAGCTCTACTCAGGTAAATTTTGGGTTATTCGCCCAAATGAATGACGCCCGTATAGTGATAGAAGTGAGAATCGATTATTTTCGTAAACCTTTTATCATCGATTATAAAAACTAATATTTATAATCAATGCTGTTATACTAAATTTTTAAAATGAGAAGAAAACTCCACTAAAATATTTAACGCTTTGGACAATAAGAGTGATATTCACCATATTATATTCGTAATAGAAATGAAGACAATTCAAATGTAACTATCGAAACATTAAATTATTTGGGGCAAGAACAGCTTAAAAAAAATCAGTTTTGTTTTGTAAAACATGATAAATTACGACTTGCTAAATCTATAACAATTATTGATACTAACAATATATATATATATGTATATTCAAAAGCTAAAAGTATAGAAGAAGAATGTTTAAAATAAGCCACCGTCGTTTACTTGGACTTTTGCAATAATTTAAACATTTATGACACTTCCAAAAATCAAATGATAAGTTATCTTGTCAAGTAAATCGTATAATTATAAATAAAATGTTCCTTAGTAAGTAATTTAACACGATAAAAAGATAATTATGTTTAATACACGTGGATAATTATGTTAAAAAAAAAAAAAAAATTGAAAATTCTATAAGCAGTATCTCTTCGTCGATGGCGTCGTGCACTGCGCTAAGCAGTAATGACGTGTCCATTAAAAATATGCACTTAGCATACACGACGATGATGAGTAAATCACCGGTTCGCCTTGGTAACTTTTCGGGTAAATGCGCCATCATCGACAAATCGATTGTAAGTGCTGAATTTTGTTTTGGCAATTTTTCAGGTATTGATGTTACCCTAACAAAATATCATTCAGCTGTTTCTCGAGAATATACATATTATTATAGCTTAATTCTATTATGCAAATATTATTATAGATATATTATTTATGGTAAATATACACATGTAACCTTTTATCTGTTAAATTAGTTTGCAAATCCTTACGCATTTTAATATCTCTTATTATTATTATTAAAACGTTAATATAAAAATAAAACGATATATTGTTATAATGTATTCAAAACAATTTTAAATTAATTAACAGTACTCAGGAAACTACTTACAACAACAAAAACTTTTTTTTTATTATTACACGTTATATACAATCTGTGCCCTAGGGTACAATAAGAATATTTTCTACAGAATGAAGAATATGAAAAAAAATATGAAAGAAGAAGCCACCCAGCGATAACACTACTTGTTGATTATTGAACAACAAAAACTTAAAACTAAATTTAAAAGACATTTTCTACATTTTAATTTTATTTCTTTTCTAAGTTATTGTAGTAAGTTAAGTAAGATGTTATATGCTGCAGTATCTTAGTAAAAATATTTACAAAATATATGTTATCATACACATTTAAATTAAAACTATGAATTATGATATTGGTAAATTATAAAAAATAAAAATAATAAAGATATCAATATGTATTTCTATTTTTTAGTAATTTAAGCTATCTTTGAAACAAAAAACTCAGTCCTGCAATTACAGCAAGCACCTAAAGGTTAAGTACCTATAAATATTTAGAATTTATAATGTACGAAATTCAAATTAAAAGTTTTATAATTATATTTATATGTGTATGTGTGTGTGTGTGTGTGTGTGTGTGTGTTTTAAATAACCCCGAAGTTAATTTTATTGGTTTTTCGTGATAAATATAACATAATACCTTTATTTTAATATATATATACGTACAAATACACTCATATAATGTATAGAAATCAATAAAGACGTGAATGCATGATATATTATAAGACTCGAGTATGTTTTTGTTTCGATAATATTATAAAATTTATAGCGTCGTTATAATAGTCTAATATTCTTGATAGTTTTGTACATAAAACAAGATATGTATACCAATATCTAGTAAAATAGAGTAGGCATACTACTATGTTAGTATTATATAATACTGCATCCTATATTATAACGCCCATAAAATAGTATATAATGTAGTATGTAGATATTTAAATAATGGATTGTTATTGACATTTATTTTGAAGTGTAATAATTGCACAATATTAAATTATCATGTACGTTTATGTATGAATTATTAGGGTTGGTATACCTATTTTTATTATATAGGTTAGATATAATATTATAATACACATATGAAAACATCATATACATATTCTTACAAGGTGATTTGAAATATAAATGTCTACACACATGATTTCAAATAATCTTAATTTATTTGTAAAAATGTTTTTACACAATTTGATATCAATTTAAAACAACATTTATGAAAAACCATTATTTTTTCAATATTATTTTTATCGTTTTGTAATTTTTCAAGTTTACTTTTTCAAACGATGAGCAATTTTAATTTCATAATCCGAAGATGAATATTTCTGTTTATCTTTAAAAATATCTATATCTACTAAAACGATTAAACTATAAAATTTCGGCATTCTATAATTCGAAAACTATAAACTATTCACTATTCACATTCATAATTGAACCGATTTCAAAGCAATTTTTTTTTTTTTAATTCTTTGTAGTGTCTCAAAAAATAACTATTTAAAAAAAAAACATAAAATAAAGCTTTTTGGCATTTTTTACTTATAAAATCATTATAAAAGAGTTGTAATTAGCCATATAATGTTACATTTAAAATAAAACAACACTAACATTTTCCCACTGCATTTTAAATTCAGGCTACAGAATTTCCGATTAATTAACATCATATACATTTTTTATATTTATATATTATTAATTTATTACTTATACTATAAAAAATTTATAAAAAAAATCAAATCAAAAAATTAATCATCCTTCTGATACCCCTAAGCACAGTAAAGATCTCTACAAAAAAATAATAATTATCTATTTATTATAATCAATCTACGCAGAATAAGACACATACAATACTCACCTATCAATTCATTTTGTCGAAGAAGGAATTGATACCATCTACAACATCAACTGTGGTGTAAAACTCACAGTGAGAACATATTTATTTTATTTATTGAACACCCCAAATTTCTTGCAACTTAAGGGTAAGTTACTGAAAGAAACTCTTTCTTCTACTCCACTTCAAATATTCTAATTAATTCTCAATCTGGAACAAGTCAAAAGTTATTCAAATATCTCAAACTTTATAATTTTATACCATTAAGCATATAATTTTAATATTAATTTAAACATCTTAATATTTTAAGCTTAACACTGTATTTTTCTGGTTATCTTCACAAACTTTTTTAAATACTCAGTAATTTCATTACAAGTAAACATCATGATATTACATACAAAAGTACTATACATAGCAAATAAACTAACTATTTATAGAATATAGCTATAGTGCATAACTAATATAACGTCATCATTTTACGTTATGAAATACATAAACATAATAATATATAAATGGGTGAAATAATATTGCACAAGGCTTAAAACATTTTTATTTACACACGCCACAATGTCTTCCGAAGGTTTCGACTAAAATCATTGTATGCAATTCATTTATTTAACTATTCGATTAAATTATCATGCATGTATAGCTTTACAACTGCAAAGATATAAAAGAGTTAATTGGACACGATACGATACCCTATTACTATACGTCTATACAGTTGTTCATGCATAAGGTTATGGCTGTAAGAGTTGATATCATAAATTTGATCTAAACAAGGAAAATTGATTGTTTTTAAAGACAAAACAAAAAAAATGTGAATCTTTTTAGTATATTACTATTTTTAGAACACACTGATATTTCACATTAATTCATTTTAAGTGCATAATTTCCCTATGCGTAATCGGCCGTTAATCAAATACTGTGACAATATACGTGAATATTTTTATCATGCCATTAAACATTAATTATAGATACTCATTACTTCGTTTAATTTTATAAAAAATAGTACAGCCATTGTTGACATGTTTTTATATTTTTTATAAAGTATATTTTTATCAATCTAGATAGACTTATAAGTTATAATATTATAGTTAATTATAATTTATAATATTCTATACGACTTTTTGAATTTAGCTTAGTTTTACTGCCAACTACATAGATTACTTCATAATAATAAATCTGACATTTAGCACAATAAATTTAAAAATGTTTTATTATAAAATATTTGATAATTTATATATCAATAAACCATATTATATGATGCACGCTTAATAAAGGCTGTACCACAATAATACATACTAATTATTGTAATTGCTATAATGATGTGTATCTTATATATCATATATTATATAGTATACCTTCAGTATGATTATTATCATTATTTTCAAAAAATCCACTATAAATTGTAACCCTCAACATTTGATTTTTTTTCAGTATTGTATAATATTAAAAAAAAAATTCAGAAAGTGTAATTTTAAAATGTAAAAATAAAAACTTAAAAATTCCACCATAGTTTATTTAATTTTAATTTTTTGTATCATCAATCTTTATTTCTTAAAATATTCCAGATTCAATAATAAAAATCCTAACAGTAAAGTATATTATGCAGTATATACCTACAGTATACTATTTCTGTTAACGAGATATTATACATAGAATATAGATTATATAAAGTAATACAGTACAGGTCTTATTTAAATTTTTTTTTATACTTATATGTTTACATTGAGATGAAACAGATTACTTATTTAAATACCGCTTTCAAAACATTATAATAAGAAAAAAGATTTTTTAACATTTTTAAGTGATAATATAATTTTTTGTTTTTCATCAAAATTATTTCAATTTGGAATATGGTAAATGAATATGATAGTATAATAATTAATACTAGTGTGGTCAGTAGCGAACTAGGAGAAAAAAAAACAGCCCGGGAAAATCATAATTTTAGGGGCCCTCAGTATACTAACGGCCTTATATATATATATTTTTTTTATAAACACAATTTAGCTTTTACATTTTTAAATATTTTAATTTATAATTTCACAATTATAATGTCAATAAATATAGATATAAATACTGTATATAAATTAATTGTGTGGTACACGGGCTTCAGCAATGTCGAAACGTCAACATAGTTGTTCACATTGTGTGAACTATATTGTCGCAGTCGGCTTACACAAACGATCAGAAAATTATCAACATTATCGTATTGTTTTGTAGATCATCGGTTGACCGGATTATAACACGTTTCGTCATAATTTCGTATGATATGGGTGCACGATTTCTCCAAAATACCTATTATACTAATATAGCGTTTGTCTGCAGATTTTCAATGTCGCACCTGTACGTTTATAATACGTAGAATCATAAAATCATCATATTATATTATAATATTATGTATACCAACGATTAAAGTTTAAATTATTATGCTAATTGTTAACACATTAATCATTAAGCGCTTGTAATAACAGTGTTGTTGTTATTGCATACCACCGCGTGGTTAATCATTATGAAAATAGTTATATGTTTTGTTATAATAATTATCACTCAACATATTATTACATATTTGATATTAAAATTGTATTAGTTTGTTGTTACTGTTTTAATTCGGTGTTACGCGTAGACCATCCTAAAATATTATTAAATAATACAGAACATCGACAGTTATTATTAACAGGTGAACATATCACATTATTATTTACCTCTAGCACAATCGTTGTTCATTGCAGAATCGAATAAATTATATTATTATGTGTAGTACCTTCCATTATTTTATTGTTGTTGACGTACTACGTACTCATAAATCGACTAAAAACGAAAAATATCATCGCAAAGTCCTATCAAACGTACGTAGACAAAATATATTACCACATTAATATGATAACAGACCACGCCGTTCGTGTTCCGTAGCTCCGCAAAAAATTCAAAAATCAAGTGCAGCATCTATAAGTGTTTGGATCAGCACTACACACATAATATTATACTGTAATAAGCAATGGAACTAATAATCGCTAAACTTTAAGATGATCTTTGTTATATCTGTTTATTATAAGCATATGAATACACTATTCACACTGTGTCCAAAACGTCTTCAAGATTATAATATATCTAATTGCAATCCATTAACTGACTAGAAATATAAAAATTAATTGTTCAACCTTGGACAGACTGTGCGGTGCTGGTATATTTAATAATATTATATAAATTCTGTAAACAATAATTCATTAACTAATATTTTGTCCGATCTTTTTAATAGTTAAACACAATATATTTTATTTATCTTTAGTATGATGACCTCATGCGCGAGAGGGATAAACATAGTGATATTATAGCCATACGTGGTGTATATATCGTACGTATACGTATTATACTGAATTTATGTACACAAAAAAAAAAATAAAAAAAAATATATATATATAAATTGTCGTATAAATAACATTGCGCAATGAGCCGTAACTAATTACTGTAAGACTATTACTGAAGCTCCTACTGTATAATAATATTATAATGTATATAATATTGAAGTGGTGAAAGTGCAATGGAAACATTAAAAACTATCTATAAGTAAATATAACTTTGTATTTGTATAACGTAGATGTTACATCGACCTTCGTGATTAGATGCATATAATTTTAGCAATCATCTTGTTTGTACCATACTCGATATCTATATAATTATAGACGTTTATAAGGGTCTATTTTAATAATCAGGCTGATGATATACGGTTATAATATTATTTAAATTAAAAATTTTAATTAATAATCGTCTGATAAAAAAAAGACTCGATATCGTGATACTTTATAGTTGTACACTCTCGGGTTTTGGTGTAGGTGCCAGATATGCGCAACCTCGTATTTTTATATTAATATATTATACCATAAATTATTAGTAAATAAACGATGTCGAGTCATGTCCTGCAAAAATCACGTCCATCCACATAATTCTCTCGTTGTCGACGTTGATATTGACTGTTGCCGTGTAAAACGTAATAGTGTAATTTATTTTATTAAATCATATTAATATAATTTCATCATCATTTTTTGAAACAAGAATTCGTTGAAAAATTGATAGTCGTTAGTTAAAATCCGTTTTCATGATTTATTTGCACGCACATTATACGGCACAGCTTCTACAGTTTATACGAAGCATATGGTAAATTAAATACATGCAGTTTATTCAATTTACGGGGGGAACTCCCATTGAACTTCCACCAAACGTCAAAATAATATGGTAAACAACGATTTTTTATTATTTTATTATTTAAAATTCATATTATGTTTCAATTATAATTAATATTATTACACTATACAATTCAATACTACGATATTATGTAAAAACACAGAAAAATATATTTTTTGAACGATATAAAAAATGCCTTTTGAAACAAATATTTTTCAGGGATTCCCTCTCCACCCACTCCACACGATCACTAACCCGAAGAAAAACGTTAAGTACTCGCCACTGACAGTCTCACTATGTACACAGATATCGCAATGAATAACTAGTTTTTTTCCGGAGTGACTAACGCGTTCGACGGATTTAACTGGCAGATAAATGCCGCCCGTTACGTTTCATTCAATATTGTAAAATATTTTATCATATCATACTATTATACGGTATTAAAATCATCATAATTTATATACGTCGATTAAAAATACCGTGAGTCACTGCGGTCCCCCCCGCAGTGCACATATTGTGCGAAATAGTACGAACTCGCATAGATGTTTATGCGGTGAGTAAACCTTGAACTCTGTTGTTGAATATCTGTGTGTGCTCTTCGAGATTAACCTTATTCCGCGCGCGTGCAGACACGCGTTATTGATAGTATGTAATAATTATTATACGCGCGCGTAAAACCCGCTGCCGCCCGTAATGACGGATATTTGTACTCGGAACACACGAAGGATGTATAATAATATAATAATATTATATTATAAGAAATGTGTATGTATAGTGTAATTAATATGATAATAATTTACGATTTCGGTCTGGTCAGTTCGTTCGAAATGACGCAATAGTCTGTACATTCGTTTTTGTTTTTTTTTTTTTTTTGTTTCTCGTCAATATTTTACAAGCCGATTCAATTCCAATGAAAACATTGCGGCATTCCACCCGTATTTAAAACCGAGCTTTGAGAACGTCATTAGAAATTCCTGTTCGTACGTTTTTCCGCAGATTCGTGTTCGATTCCCCAGAACTAGACCGGCCGTCCCTCAATCACGGTAATATGCTCGACGATATTTTTGGTATACGCCTCTCAATAAAGTGTTTCTACAACGAATGTCGTCGTCAGCGAGATCGTTTTTGTAATAATGGTAACGTTTGTTCGAGAAACGCGCGTGAATAATCTTACAACACGTTCACACATAAGTTTTACGAAATGCGCTTTGATGGAAATATATTAACCAAGGATCAATAGAGTCTGCACTGCAGACCTTTGTACATTGGCTTCATTGGATTGACCGATGTAAATAAATTATTTCACTAAAAATAAATGTAATCCTTACTATTGTATATTATAATATTTAACTTATGTTTTATATAATATTTTTTAAATGGTTTTCTATGCATTATTATATGGCAGTAAGTACTCGATAATTGATAAGTGTCCAAAATATTTAACTATCCACGGCATATTGTCTCCACACAAAATACGTTATAGCACGACAGCGCATGTACACTGTCGTCGTGTATCATACAATATTGTCGCGACGCTGGTTAGGTTTTGGTCATGGCGCATTAAAAACGTCTAACAAACATACGCATGACATGTAGCTCTAAATGCTCTAATACATAAGATAAATAATTACAGAACCTCCCACTGATACAAGTCTTGATTTTATAATGAATAAATACATGTTTTTGTAAGCGCGCGACATTAGTCACTGACAATAACGCCGCATTGTGTACGAAATTAACTCTAATTAGTCTAATTATGTAAAATGTACGAAAATCTACAAACATGAAATCATTATAGGTTAGGTTATTATTATCAGTGACAATACGATGAACTTGTCATAAAAAAAAGAAACGCATGACAACAAGTTCTTACTAAAATAACGTGTTATTAATTTCGGCAGTTTAAGCTCACGAATTACCAGTAATCACGTAGATATTCAACGGTATTATGCGGATATAATATTATGACCGTATGCGTCTAATTAGTCGAATACGGAAGTTCATAATTATTATTCGCATAGCGATTCACTCAAATGATGTAAAAGTAATCACTTGCAGGTTGTATGGAGTGTGTAAAAAATAATATGTGCAAACGGTGTGTCCAATAAACTTTCAACCAAAGAAGAATGAGGGGATCTGCGTACTGAAATGTATATTATACATTCATAATATCATTAATTATATTAGTGTGTTAACACGCAATGTTTGTCACTAATTTTTACAAGTTTGATTTTATTATACATTTTAAGATTATGCAGGAGTTTTGGTTAACATTTATTGTGTTATTCCGTTTTAACAAGTAGTTTTTATTTTTGTATACGCGTATATTGCACGACGTACGCGTTTTTCAACGTTTATAATAAATAATAAAGATAGTGACCTGTGAGTATCTTATTATAAATAAGTATCTGACAAAATAAATCAATGAGTTTAAAACTAATAATTATATCGAATGACTATAGATTATTATTGTATATTGTTACGTATACTATATTATAGATTTATTAAAACCTTAAATTATATTTAAAAAGCTCTGAATTGAACAACTACATTACTGATTGCGAAATAGGTATTAAATAGTATAATAAATAAACATTTTATTAACTCGCGTGTAACTTAACTTTTATGAATATTTATTAACTTAATTGATCGAGAAAACAATAATCATTTAAATAATAATATTTTATACTGTAAGAAGAAAAAAAAATAACACAAATGTATCGTCTAAAATATAATTTATTCAAATTACTGATGATAAAAATTAGGGGTGGGCTACTGACGTCTCGCGAGCCTTTTTTATCTAGCATGTGCTAAATTTTAAAATTAAAAATTCACATTTTAAACAAAATAAATGCTAATTAAAATGTATATTCTGAATGAATTATTTTTTTGAGTTTTCTAAAAATTGGCCCTCTAATAGTTTTGAGTTGCCCATCACTAATATATGTAGATAATACTCGTTTATACAAATAATACTTGATTCGGGACTCGAAATCACCTATAATAAAAATTGATATCAGATATGTATACAAATTCTGTACGACATTATTATACTATTATAGCCGTAACGCATGTAGATTAATGCAGTAATAGTATATGTATTTTACAACACTGTTGGTTCATTAACCTCTTTTCAGGCAACGCAAACAAAAAAATATTAGCAATATTAGCATGGTGAATCATTTTTTTTTGACAAAATTTCAAGAAAACCTATACAGATTATACGTACATTTTGTTATTTTTATTTGACGTGTTGGAATTTTTTAATGAATTTGTCATTAAAAACATTGTATTTAAGCTGGGAAATCACAGTCGATCATTTCCTCAAACGTACCCACGTGTAAATAAATAATGCATAGCAAAAAATAATATGAATTGTTAAATTATACATGATATATATTATATGTGTGTGTATACTGTGTATACTGTGTATACCTAGAAAAATCTTAATCGTTGTCCGTTGAACACGCACCTAGTGTAGAATCGTTTGAAATAATTCAATTTGTTGGCTCGTTAAAAAGATATGGTTAAAATAAAAATTTAACAAAAAACAACGATAGTATTTTTAATTATAAATATTAAACATATAATATATATATATATTAAGATGTATTATATATATATATTCACTATTATAATTAGCTACAATCTGCATAGTGCATACTACTATTGTTTCAAACTAATAATTACATAAATATAATATTATTATTATATTATATAAGTTGAAGTTTACCTTAATTGTTTTTATTTTTCATCAGTTATCCGTAAATAAAATAATTTGTATTACGTAGACCACTCTGAAAAAAATGTCATCCACTGTAAAACAAGTAAGGTATACCACTTCAGGCTTAAGATGGAGAAGTTATTAAAAATTCATTTTTTGCAGAGTCTTCAATTTCCTTACTCCACCGTATGGGGAATACGGATATAGTTGGTAATAAATGATAATAAATGAATATATATCTACACAATAATTTTGTTTACGTGTTACCGTGCGGATCGTGAGATTTAAATCAATAATTGCGGTAATTGCGAGTTTTTTACAATTTTAAGTACACACAATATGGAAGATTTAAAGACAAAAATAAATTAATGTTTTATGATATTATCATAAAGTTTCCTTCGTAGGTATATAGTTATTATATTATAACGCGAGCGCGGGAACTAGTGAAACGGTACATCGACCGTCAATGTTGTTTTCCTTGATCGGCATGCAATGTTTTTAAAAAATAAAAATAAAAATACTCAACTAATAGGTTACGTGTTCAAACTGGCAGTATATAATATATTATATACATATATATGTATATAAATTTGTGTTACAACTTGCATACAACAGCCGCCTATAAATACGATTAACAACGATTATAATGTTATTTATATTATTAATTCCGTGCATCGCGATCGATGTAGATGAAAATAGAAGCACCGTATAATAATATACTCTGACGCTGTATTTTTACAGACAACTATGTGTGTAATGATTTATTATAGTATATTTTTGTTATATATTTACATGTTATGTGTACGCATTCCCAATAATTTAAATTGCTTCCAATCATACAGCCGCTTTTATTAGACGGTTATACAATTAAAATGAGATTTTTGAAAATTATATAGAGTTATTTCATTACTTGAAAATACCTACATGATTTTTGTAAACCAATAGTAAGTATCTATTAATCGTTGTATAAACAAAAACATAAGTACTATACGTTGTCGTGTTTATTTAGTTTATTATATAGTATTTTAATATACACACAATTATATTATTTATAGCGATCACTTTATACATTGATGCATTATTGTTAAGCTTGCTTCTGAGACGCTTTGTATTTTAATTTTATTGAATTAAATTTTCTAATTGAATTACCGTTGTTGGTAACAATATTATAAAACTGCTGTAGGTATTAATAATATATACATTTTAAAAGATTTATGTGATTAATACACAGAGAAGATTATTTGTAAAATATGTTTATTTATTACAAAAATCATTAGATAGTACATAAATTAGTAACGTCTTGTATCAATCTAATATTAATGCTATATTTATATTACGCCTGTATAATAAAACAGAAGTATAACATGCAGTGATGTATTTCTAGGTAATTTTTAGGGGAGTGTCCAAGATAGGCCTGATGAAATTTGAATAATTCGTGGATATTCCAAGTAAACTGTAAACCTAGCTTAAACATATACTTCGAAACGTTTTGTTGGATCTAATAAAATTAATTTCGTTTTTGCAGGTTGAAGTCTGTGCATAAATATTTGAATAGACATGAGTAAAATTTCAATACACTGAGTTATTATTTTTTTTTTTAAGTCTAAGTGTTTTTAGACATGAAAAACACCTTCCCCTCAAAAAAAAAAAAAAATAAATAAATAAAATAAAAAACTATGCCACTGATTGCATAATACGAAATACACGTGATACTTGATACCTACCAATCATATCTACAAACTACGAGCTCAGACATATTATATGCTGCAGTGCATGCAACGATGCACACTGCACACATACAATTTATACGGAGCCGATGATCAGCGACCTATTGTCCGCGTAGGCGCTTATGCCCATAGATACGCGTACCGAGCACGATATTATATTAAATACATATGTGTGCGCCTACCATACAGTACTTATATATAATTATATCATTTTTATTATTATTTTTTTTTCATCATGCCCGCGGTTTCTGATGACTCCCGAGCGCGAAGATCGCTGTTTGATTCCCGCAATAATAATAATAATAATAATAACACTATGTGCACCTATGATGCGGCCGTTTCGCGCCTGCCGTGAGATAAAAAAAAAAATCAAAAAAAAATCTAAGATTACAATAATATAATAATATTTTACGCGTAGGTACGTACGGCGTATGGCAAAACACGTTTACCGCGAGACTAACGACGTGTGCCATGTATATTATAATCTGAGCGTGGTGTGTGTGTAAAATGAGAATTCGGTGTATGTACTTCGGGGACGAGGGCAGATCAGAGGTATACGCACGGAATTCGGCAAGGTCGATTGTATAATATCATATATAGATACTTATTATCATGCGAACGTGTGTGTGTGTGTGTGTGTGTGTGTGCGTAACTATTTTCTAACGCTGAAGACCGCGTATCTATATACGCGCGTGTTATTATATTATATACTCGTGAATCAGTGCGCTGCAACGCTCCAGTCGCCTGCAAGATTTATATAATATATGATGTACAATGTATGCACGTATAATATAATACTATATCTGTTCGAGAATTTCATAGAAAAAAAAAAAAAATTCACAAAAAACAAAAATAATTGACTTTGTCTTATAATATCAACGAAGAGCAGCGCAATCACGAACGGAATGTATAAATTAATAACACTCTTCTAGCGACACTCCGAGAATGATTGTTAGAAATTTTGGAGGAAATATTTTAATCGTTCGTAGCGTCTAGATAGAACTACTATTAAAATAGCCCGCGGAAATTCATTGTGTGTATTCTAGTTTCATTCGCCGTTGAACCAACTTCTTAGTATAAGTCTAAAATAAAAAAAAAAATACAGTGAAATCTATGGACAAAAATTAAAAGTTGATCAAGAAGGCTAATTCACATATTAAAGCCTGTAGGGGGGGGATTATATTTCGAAGGATGCTAACCTCTGTGCAGTGCACATATCATTATATTATAATTATATAATTATTAATGTATATGTACATATTGTATTATCCTTCAGCATACAGTTTTTATAGTAATTGTCCGACGATGACATATCGAGTTATCGAGTCCACCCGGTTCATGTTACATTATGCCGAAATAAACAGCAAAAATTCTGTTAAACGAATTAAAAAATATTGTAAAATAAATTAGGTATGTACGAGAGTGTTCAGCATAATAATTAGGTACAATAAATAAAATATAAGCGTGATTTGTAAATGTAGGAATGCCTATGTAGTAATTTAAATTTTGAATCAAGTGAGGTTTTTTATTATTGTCGTGCGATGTTTCCGGAAATAAAAAATTACGTAATGTTATTATTAATTTACGTAAAAATACAAATTACATCAATATCGATAAATTTCAGCAAAAAAATCACCTTGAATGTACATCTTGAGGTAATCAACGCGTCAGTTTTGAGGAAGCTATTAATTTATACTCACATTGTCAGTTAACGTAAATTTCAAAAGCAACTGCAACGGGCACGATTATAGATATATGGACACACACACATAGACAATGTTATTGTACACAAAATCATACGCATTTATAGTTTATTATAAAACGCGTATCTACATATAAATAAATACTCCTGTATGTACGTATATTATACTATTAATGACTCTAAATTATAATTTGCGCGATACAATACTCATCATTGCATATTATTATATAAATTTATGTGGGTATAATTGTTTTCTATTGTTTACGAAATGAAAGTGACTTTAAAATTCAAAGACGAGTCCTTCGGTTAAATAATTTTACAAATGAATATGAAAAAAATCTGTATAATATTTGTTGAAATTTTAGCACTGACCATCATCTCAGTCATAACTATTCTGTCAATTTACACGTGCATGATGTGATTAAATGCAGAATAATTTACCAATCATACTCATCCCCTCTTTTTATTCTGCATTAAAGCAATTTTTCAAAATTTAATTTTGGAATTTTTAAATTTACTTTAAGTCATATTTTTAAATTTTTAAACTTTTTGTACTTATTATTCTATTGAGATATAAACTTATATTTTTCAAAAAGAACCTCTCTTTTCTACTGTAAATAATTTAATAGATAAATAATTTAGATATTTTAGAAATTTATGCTAATCTAACATTATTATAATAATTTATAAAAATTGTCTAACTGTAATAGTTATTTGTTCCAATATTATATCTATTTTAAATTTTTGTAAGAATCTTTTTTTAAGGATTATTAGTCTAATTATATAGATTTAAATAACTGAAAAACTACTCGTTAGAATTTTGAATTAGGTACATCAATTCAAACAAATTATTCAATTAATAATTTGTATTAAAAAGATGATAACTAATTTTAAAAACAGAATTTTTTTATTTCCCTGACACTTTTTTTTAGAAGTACAAAAAAACTGGTCTTTAACTATATTTAAAAATTGCAAATACTTACATTTTAATAAATTCAATACAAAGTTAAAAATTGAAGGTGAGCATGCTTGGTGAATCACTCTGTATATTAATTTTAATGTGAAATCAATGGTTTATGATAAATAAATCATATTTTTATCAAATGCGTCTCGCGTATTTCTAGTTTTGAGTTAAGGCTTTCGTATATTATGTATAAACAACTTTAGGTTATCGCTTTTTTAATCTTAAGATCTTAAGTCATATGGTTATTGGTAAATGAATAGGTGAACTTGTTATAGTATAATATATTATTATTATATTATATAAATATAGGTATACTATTTAATATGTTTATATAATATATACATCTGATTGTATGCAGACGTGTTTAAAAATCTTTAGCAAATCTTAACTGGTAAAATTAGGAAAAAGATTTATGGCAAACATTTATGGTGTCATCGTTATAAAATCCATCAATTCTAGGACGTTCAGTTTTTGTCCCCGCCATTTGGTTCTTGAATATATATCTACAACGTAACCAAGTGTGTATTTGTACTATAGTATATTTTGAACATGGATACTGTGTGAGGAACCTTTCATTTTCATATTTTATAATAGGAATTTATTTATTATTTTAGGTTTACGATTCAGTAATGGGTTAATTCTTTTAATATAATAAAATTACCAATGGGATAGATAAAAAAATAATTTACTAAATTAACCAAAATTTCATCATCATCATTATTTTTCTAACAATGGTCTGCACAAAACTACGAGGGACTCTACACCCCTTGCAGTGTATGACCTTGCAGCATATATAAATACCAAATGAGCTTATTTTCCCTGGCAACATGCAGTATTTAATCATACTGCAGACATAGTCAATTTCCGTGTGGGTTAAATACTCTGTGATGACAAACGTAGGCGGCTTTGAGATAGGAATTTGTGAAACAAGAGTGTATAGTATAGAGGTAGGTCGAACACGAAAGTACATGCAGTCGCAACAGTGTCATTTGTCGTACTTGAGATAGGTATACTATAAGTTTATTAATCGAACCCGTCGCCGTCGTAAAGTAACAATATTTCAAAAATTAAATGTGAAATACATGTACTATACTACACGCTACTCGTATATTACAATACGTACATACCGATAAAAATTAAAATTGTATATAACATTTAATAATCAATATTATAATTTTTATAATAAGATAGCAATTTATTATTTGCAATATACATAAAGTACGTTTTAATAAGTGTGTTTTAATTAATATTTTTGAGACGCGGTTTTATTTAGACTATCACTTATTATAGACACTAAGGCAACTTTAAAATTTGTTTAGATGTTCATATATATATATATTAGTTACTTTAATATTTTAAAATCATTATATTTTCTCCATATTTTCTAAGCCTATTACTATGGTTTATTATGTTTTATTTAACATAGATATTTTTATAACTAAGAAACATTAACTAATATATAATAAACTAATTCCAAAAAATGAAATTATAGTTTAAAATCATAATTAATTAATTTAAAAAGTATAATTTAATGAAAAAATTTGTTAAGATTTTTATGAACTATGGTTAATATTATACTATAATATTACAACTGGATATAAGTGATAGTCAGCTGTATTATTTTAAATATCGATATCATTCAAGTTTTTATAATATTAATATTCCATTTTAAAATATTATATTGATTTGATTGGCCATTAAAAAAAATTCCTGATTCGAAATTTCGTATACCTATATATTTAATAAAAGCTATCAAATCTATATTGGATTTAATTTGTTATACCTTGGTCAGTTTTAAAATTTTTGGTCTTTGTAGAGTTTTCTGAATTCATTTTAAGTACTTTAAACTTTATTTATTCTTAAGTCAAAGTATTGTGTATAACAGATAGACATTTTAATCGACAAAATCAAAAATTTTAATACAGTCAGAGTAAATTAAACATGTGGTGTATGTACCCAAAGAATGAATTCCAGAAAAAAAAAATCAGATCATCTTAATATTTATATGACAATTGTGATTCTTTTTTTTGAATTTGATTATTATATTAAATACAGAAAATAGTTGTGGAAGATAAGATTTTCAACAATCGTTGATTGATGATTTTGTAGAAAATTATTTTTAATTTTATTTACTAATGATTAGGACGGGCGATTAATTGTCACCTTTGTTCAATAATGTTGATAAAAATAATAGTGATTACTGTCAATGTAATGAAAGTTAAATTAATCACAATTGTGTATTTGTGTGTAAGGAGATTAGGAAACGTTGTAAGCTTCCCCGAATAAAAATCCTGAGTGTGTATCTGGATTTAAAAATTCCAAAATAGCATCAATATTAAACCTCATATGTAAAACCACGATATTAATTGTTAAAGTATCAATATTTTTGTTTATCGGATATCCTTCAGTTTACTGTAAAACGCAATAAAAATTATTATTTATTTATAAATATTATAATAGTGTCTCACAAGACGAATTCAGTTAATAAATAAATCATTTTTTTATTATTTTATGTATCCAACTTAGATGAAACCATAGAATAAAAATTATAAATTTAATTATATAAAGTTTATAAATTATAAAATGTTGTTAATACTATATATATATATATATATATATATATATATTTCTTTTCTTAGGTATAATGTAAGTATATGAATAAATTGTATACGATGTGAGTCACTTTCGATAATAGTATAAACAATAATCCAGACTCTTAATTATTTATGTAAATACGCCCAGGTCACTGTAGTTTTGCCAGTTCCCTGAGCCGCTTTTCAAGAATTTTCAAGGTTGGTAGCATAATATCCTAATATTGTGTATCATCTGTGTTATACGTCAGAAAAACGTGTATGTTAAATACTTCAATTATTATACAATGATGTTAATACTGAAACGTCCACAATGAAATAGCAAATCATTCGTTAAATTTGTCACAAAAATAGCTAAGATAGAATAGCCACTAATTTTTTTTATTCCCTTTGATAAATTATAATTAGTTAAAATAATATCAAAAAATAAGGTAATTAATTTTCGTTGTAAGATTATTTTTTAATGAAGCGTAGAATATTTAATTTATATTACTTCGCCATCACTATTAACGTCATTAAATATTATAAATATAGTAAAAATCTATTAGAATAGAATAAATAAATTAATTAATTAATTAATTATTAGCAATTTAATTTTGTTCACAGTTATAAAATAATTTATTTATACATAATGCTAATTAATTTAAATCATACGTTTTTTGTTAAAGAACTTCATAAACATTGGCGCTAGTTTTTAAAGCATTGATTTTTTTTTTTTTAGATTTGGGCGATTCAGGACTATGTCTATAGTAAGAAAATTTGGATAATTTAGAGGCTGTATAATAAACATATAACAGTGTCTTTAAAATTATATTATTTTACAACGATGTTTTTTTTTTTTTTACATTTCAATAGCCTGTCTAGGTACACAGATTTTAATACTTCGACTATTCACTATAACTTCAGCGCTTTTCTACGACTTCCTTATTTTCAAAGCTTCACAAATTTAGACAGAATCGTATTCTAAACATCAAAATGTATCAAAAGTATCAAATTCTTTATAATAATTTATTAACATAGCAGTATTAAAAGTATAATATTACGTTAAGCTCAATTTTTAATTCAAGGGGTTTTAAATAGGCAATTTTATTGTTAAATAAGTATTTGCCAGTAGGTATTAAAATTTAAAATATATGTGTTTAATGTGTTTTAAATGTCTTAAACCATAATCAATTAGTAAGAAAATATATGCAATATTATATTTCAATATTTTATGGTATATTACAAATTTAAATTCTTAGATTATTAGAGTAATTATGTGTTCGAGTCGCACGAATACACGACGTTTCGGTTATTAAATTTAATCGGAATTAAATACAGGAATATTTTGTTTGTAAAAATAAAAATATTATACGTCCGTTCTCATATTTAAGTATTTTATTATTAATTGTAATTTTAAAATAATTAATTAATTAATTAAAATATGGACACATTATTACAATTCATTCAACATTTGGTGGTTGACACACCACATCAATATTTCTGAAATATTTTCCGTTACTAGAGTTATCTGAAGTGGCTGGACTTAGTTTTTATTGTCTAAATTACGATCGACTACTGTAAATTGACAACACTAAACAGTAATAACACTAATAACTAATCTTATTATAACTACATCCCATGTAGCAGTTTTAGTGCAGACGTTGAAATTTATTTTATTATTTTATTACTGTTACATACACTATACACAATAATAAAAAATAATTCAGTGTTGCATTACACAAAAAAATATATGCATAATTTGCATAGGTAAAATAACTCAGGTTAGATCTAATAATGAAGTTATTGTAAAATTTAAATAGAACCGTTAATAGTACTCAATAAAACTATGATAACTATGAAATTGTAAACTTTAATAATAATAATGAGTATTTTTCGGATTCTGTGTAAATAATATTAATCTATACATAATATTATACACATGTGTGTTTTCGATAATTTATAGTAAAAAAATCCAATAATAAGTTGATATTATTTATTTCAAATGTTCAAACATGAATAAAAATATATTTTAGTAGGTATAGGAATAAGTACCTAATATAATATATCATTTTGTCTGAAAAATTGCTAAATCATGATATTTATACATGTGCTTATGATTATAGAACATATGAAGTAAAGTAATTTAAACTTACTATAATGTCACAAAAAACCCGCTTGTAAAAACTAGTTATTATAATAAAATCAGAGTTACTTAAAAATGTTATAAAAATTACAATTTTTGATTTTTACGTATAATTACGAAAAAAAATAATAACGAAAAAACATTCCCGGAACTCAAGTCACAGTAATTATTTTGTTCGCGTTATTTATCTTATGGTATTATAATGTCTCTTTGCGTTGTTAAAACCATATTCACTATTAACTTGTGCGGTATACTTGCAAAACGTGTATTTTTTTTTTTTTTATATAACATAATATATAATTACTTGTATAAACAATATGTATACATTATGCATTATATTATATGTACAAGACGGCAAAGTCAACATGCGAAGATAATATTATATTTTTATAAAGATATTATACGAAGCATCTCACTGCAGTTATCTCCTTCCAGTAGAATACGTCCGTCGTACATAATGCATATATGTACATAAGGTTCTGTAGTAAAATCAACTATTACGACCTTCTCAGCTCTTGTTTATATACATAATATATAATAATATGTTGCAGTATACGGTCTGTGAAAGGTCGTCGAAAAAGAGGGAACAGAGTGCCTTACCTAACCACCTATAAATATATGTATAATATAGTATATATGTATATACGCGCATACATCCCTCAAATGTTATTTTAAGTATAATATAACTTATGCCTTGCACACGGCCTTTTATCTCTACAGAGCTTATAATAAAATGATAGTGCGTACAATATACATTTTACGTTTTAACGATGTGCGCGTGCTATACAAATTACAGCCATCGTATTATACTACACGCCGATGTAGTTATGTGGTATTGTGGTATTACAAGCAAAGTAAAAAACTGAAAACATTATAAAACGGCGGTAAACGTAAAAAATGCCCATAATCACATGTGATTATGGGCGTTTTATACGATGACCATGGTTAAGCGGCAATAAACAATTTCAAGTTCGATATGTTTAGGAAAAACTAATTTGTAAGTAGTATAAATTGTATAATATAAGTATTTATTTAAAAGTAAATGAATTATTTTATTATTATTTATTACGCCAATGATATTTTTGAATAGGCACCTACAATAAAGTAGTCCAACTGCTTTAAATTTCATCATAGTCATAATATATCAAAAATGGATATTATGATATTATTAATATTATTATGCTATCGTAATATCGAAAATATCATCTATTTTAGCAGGATGATTATGGTCATAAAATGAAATATATGGGAATAGGTACCCGAATGGTGAATACGATGAATACCGTCAATTACGAATTTACGACGATTAAAACATTATTAATAGCCACCACTAGGAACTGAGTATTATAATTTATTGATATAGCTATAAAACTGTTTTTGATAATAAAACATATTATACCTAGATATTAATCATTAACCAACCAAATTTTATTTACGTTGTTTTTCTATAAATACCATACAACTAATACAAGTCTTGTTTAGCCTTCAGTTGAAATCATGATTCAAAATAACAGTGGTTAATTTTAGTGTCTTGTTTTACAAATGTAACTTATCAGTATTAAAATTTGAAGTATATTAATATTATTAATATCGTAAATTTGTGATATCGAAATCGAGTATGATTTAAGTGGTTGTAAAAAGTATTTAAGCAGTTCTCAGAAAATAAAAAAGAAGGATGTTCCTTTAATGCAATAAAATAACTGGATTTTTTTTCTCTTGACAAAAGTAACGATAAACTTATTATAAATGTTATAGTTACAGATCATAATATCTCAAATTAAAATAATATAAACAATGAAACTAATATCAATTGTAAATACTTTTAAATATTATTACTTAGCATAATGAGCACATTCATAGAATAATATTTGTAATTTAATGTGTATATATCCATTATTCAAACACTTAGTTTTCATAAAAAAAGTATTTAAATATAATATATCTATAAAATAAACATTTTCAATAACCATATTTATTGCAAATTATTCAGATGAAAGAGCTTTTTTCAAAGTAGCTCGTTTAAAAACAAGTATAGAACAAGCAGTTCTCGAGAAATTTAAATAATTTTATAGTTTTGTGTTCTGAGAGTGATGTTTTGGAGATAATAAATACTAATGATATAATAAAAGAGTTTGCTTCCCAAAAATCAAGAAAAAATTATTTATAAAAATATCTAACATTTTTAATTTTGTATTTAAAAAAGTATCAAATAAATGTAATTTTTTATCTTTAAAATAAATTTATTTGTAGGTCACCAATATTTTTATTATGTTAATGTGCCCCTAAAATTGTTTGATCGAGCCCAAAATTATATTGATCCGAGCAATAATAAAAGTTAATTAATAATTATTCATATAGCTCAAAAACGATTAACGAAGAACATACACCATATTCAAAATACTCGGAAAATGTATAATTTTCCATCATTCAACACTAATCATAACATTTATACGTTAGTAGACGAGAAATTTTATATTTTTACAGACGTTACGTTGTGACATATAATTTTGAAAATTCAGCTTTGGAATTTAATTTTTGTCAACAATTTGTGTGACAGTTAATTCAATTTAATATTACAATTTATAAATATATTCTTAGCCCTTGAGTTCTACTGACCTCAGCACAATTTAGTACTGAAATTAAATCATAATTCATATAATTAGAGGAAAGGGGATAAAATATAACATACCATTTATAGTAGTTCTTCATACGATTATTATAAACGTTTATTAATTTTAACAATTTTACGAAATCATTGTCTAACACAGATTTTTTTTTTAATTAGCTACTTAACGATAATATTATTACACAATACAATGAATAAGTATACTCGTATATCCCATCTGACGACGCGTACTCCTCCTTCCTTTGAATTTGCCAATGTGTTTGGACTTCCAGATAATATATTATTATATAGAATATTAAACACTGTTGAGTGTTTGAAAAAAAAATTAAAACGACTGTGAACGCATTAAATAAGCGAAAAGCGTATCATGACATAGCGAGTGTATTTATAATATGAATTATTTCCGAGTCGCTGCGGTGGACAAATTACTGAAAAACAAAACGAACGCCATACTCTATAACGTACATGTGTTATGATATCGTAGTATGTGTATGTAAAGGGTTCGGGAGTCTGTGCATTTGCCTGTATGCGTGACATTTTCACGGATGACCGGAAACTCGGGACTCGGTTGCAGAGAGGGTTGACGACGGCGTACAGTGAGCTTGCATGCATTACATTATTATTTATTATATAATGTCAGTGAAATACTATTTTTTAACGTCACATGCATAGTGTGGAGATGCGAGGAAAATGTAATTATTATTTTCCGTGTGTACAGATGTGATATTATTATTCTTATTACGACGGACTTATATGACGTATATTATGCTGTATTTAATATACTGTATTATAATATATCTACATAGTATTTATGTACAGTGAAACGCGTATTGATTCACAGTGAAGTATTAGTGAATTATGAGAAGATGACTGTCAGTGCTGCGTCCATTAGACACTTGGAAGTTACTATAGGTGTATAACATATATCATAACAATATTTAGATTATTGTATTATCGAATAGTTATTATATGTATATCTATTTTATATTTTACATAATAACGAATATTTTATTGTATGGGGGGGAGGGGTTGTACCAATAATATGTTTTTGTTATCTAAGAGTGTGGATTATATATTATATTTTACTAAGTGTATTATACCAATATGTACGGTATTGGTATTAAATATTATACCAGTATATTATCACGTCATATTGCAAACAAGCTACTGTCAAACATATAAATTACGAGTTGATTCGTATATGATTGGTACAATTTATTAATGTTATACTAAAAATTTTAAACCTGTATTCCAGCGTGAAGTCTGATAATTATATACAACGTACCTACCAATAAATAATTTATTTATTTGAGTTTATTAATTTGTTCTAATATTCTGATTTTCAATTCATATGTCAGAGACATATGGTTTTTGGAATATTTACATGTTTTCGCGTAGGTTTATTTCAAAGATTGAGTGTGGTATGATATATTTTATATAATAAAGGTGTTCGTATCGACGTATTGTTTTATTTTGTATACATAAAATAAATTTTAATTTTCAACTCATATGATATACTTTTTATACAGTGTTGTTATAAAAAATACTATTTTAGGCAACTTTGAGATGGATATAGTTTTTTTTTTTTTTTAACTGATTAAGTATATTAAACTCAGAAAATGGTTTTTTTTTATACTTTTAATAATTTTTAATTCCTATAAAAATATATTAGATTTTTTGACATTTGAATTAATATTGCATAGAACAATAGAGAAAAATAGGTATTTACATTTATATATTTATTATAAGTTACTACTTAATTAATGTGTAAGGAAATATAGGAACGCATGGCTATAAAGTTATTTTACGGATAACGGAAAGTTCCAACTTCTCGACTTCGATGTAAGCACACGGAACTACTAAAGAAATGTACACCATCATTAAAATTTTACTATAATGATGCATCTTGCAATTATTTTATATTAGTAATGAAAAACTAAAATTATTTGCCAAGACCTTATTTTTTGATTAAATCGAAGACACTATGATGGTAGAGAGTATTTAAAATACGTATTCAATACTTGAAAATAAGTATTAAATTTATAGAAATGATATAATGAAGATTATCAGGTTAGTGGTTACTCTTATGTTATTTAACATATTTTATATAAAAACGTTGTCCGTTGGGGTCCGACCTTAAAAAAAGTTCAAAATTATTTCAACCCCAAATAAAATCTCAACCACGTTACTGTAACTATAATA
The DNA here is from genome assembly GCF_002803265.2 of Melanaphis sacchari. Taxonomy (NCBI): domain Eukaryota; kingdom Metazoa; phylum Arthropoda; class Insecta; order Hemiptera; family Aphididae; genus Melanaphis; species Melanaphis sacchari. Next base: position 1,205,909 of record NW_020271635.1, read on the forward strand.
TGTAGCATTATAATAGTATTAAATTATACTCGTATTAAAATTGTGTTGTTTTATCAAAAGCTGTTTTAATTCACTACTTCTATAATACATACATGTTTTTCAATCTTAACGGTACGATTTCATTCAACGTAAGTTGAACGCTATAAAAATCGACAAAAAGTTAAAAACTGTGAAAACTCGAATCGCTCTTTGTCATATTATTATATTATACCATAGATACACCCCATAAATAATAATTATTAGCGTACGTGTAATGGTGAGTGTATAATTTATTAACGTGTCAATATGATAATATGATATGAACAAAATGTGTTTATTAAATTATTAAAACTACTTTTTCTTATTTTTTTTTTTTTTTTTTTTGAAGCGTCTTGTGGTTGTCAGTACAATGACGCAACATGCGACCGATTGTCGTAGGACGGCGAGTCGGTGTCATCGTAGTCGTTGTCGTCGTCGTAGTGTTTTATGACTAAACCTTACATGCATAATATTAAATATACATAATACTTATAATATATGGGAGGTACTATACACATTGTCGTCGCACTGCGGTTTTGGGTTCGTAATGCTCGTATACCGTTTTTTATTATTATTATTAATACACGAACACACATTACGCGCTCTAAAAAATATCACCCACGCCAGTCATTTGCATATCATATTGTACATTTTATACAGCGCTGCCGCCGCGCCCGACGAAAACGATAGCATTATCGTTTTAAAAAGTGATTTATATTATAAATTATTATACAATAATATGTATAATAACATTATCATTATGTTATGTATACTCGCACTGTTAAAACAGCGTCCGGCCTTGCAGTCGGAGTCAAAGTCGTTCGTTTTGTATTTTTTTCGACTTTTCTTTTCGGATGACGTACCGTTTCACTTTTGCTCTCATACACACAAGGCGTATTTATTATTACTATTATTCTACGCGTGTGTTATCTATTATGTCAGTATAATGTGTAGTGTATTGCCATGAAGTCCTCGCCTCCACTGTGGTCCGCATCGTCGGTGACGTATACCGTATATAGCAATCACACCATTAATAATCGTATTAGAAAAAAAAAAATATGATCGTCAAGTAATATTAATAACAACAATCGTTGTTAACTTATTGCACATAGGTATTCTTCAATTCTTCCATAGCGGACTAATGTGCAAGTCGCCGAAAAATTATGATGTGTTTTTATATAAGTGCACATAAAACTACAATATCCTGAACTACTCATGTCATATGACATCGCTTAGTATATATATATTGACACACTAACCATAGAAGTGACAATGTAGAAAATAAACGCATTTTTAATTTTTCAAAATGTCATGACTTCGTCACGGTTAGAAATCTCGAATTGAAATCTGTTAAATCATAGACATAACGCTGTAAAATTCAGGTTTTGTGCAAATTAGATTATAATAATATTTTTATGTGAAGTGCGTCGATAATATTAGAAGACAATTAGGCGGTAAAAATAATCATTTACCTAGCTGAACATTTTCAGGAGAGCAAAAACTAAATTTTATATCTTACTCATCTCTGTTTAATTTTTTTTTTTTTATTTAACTTTTTATTCAATTGATATGAAATTCTACAGCTATCATGAAACGTTTTAAAGATAGTAGTCTTAATAATGTTATTACAAGGGCTCGGATTTAAACACATTTAAAACCATATAAATATGCTCTAAAAAATAGCCAAAAATGCCCTTAAAAATGAAAATATGACTTAAAAAATAACATATATTTTTTTGTACAATTTGTAATTTATAAATAAAATTTTATTATTTTTTATTATTTTATTAAAAAAAACTGAAAATTTGATTGATATTGACTCGCATATATTTTGGTCGTTCTGGAGAAATATTATTCATTCTAAACATACCAAAATACGTATATATTAAAAATTAAATTCTAAGTAAGCCTATTGTACTTACTAAATTTTGAGCATTGCATTGAACAATAAGATAAAAACTGAATCGAATAATTTATTTTTAGATAATATTTTGAATTGGCTAAATTTGTATAGTATATTGAACATATATGCATTAAAAACCTACAAAATGACCCAAAAACGCTAAAAATGCTTTAAAAGTGAAAAAAACGTCAAAATATGCAAAAAAAATGCAATATAAAATTTGTTGCTATAAAACCCTCGTTACATGAAACGCATTGTGTAAGATCAACCAAAAAAATATGTATTTTGCATTGAAATCCGGGCCCTAGTTATTACGTTTAAAAATTTAATTTAGAAAAAAAAATACCCAAGTCTTTTAGCTCTTAATTTCACTCCCACGGCATACTACAAGGTGTCCTTCAGATTATCTTTGCGTATACTCACCAACTATATTTATATTATATTATACTCTACTTATCTTCTTCGACATATAATTTAAGCGAACAAGATGATTTGAATACTTGTACATACAATATTCTTAAAAGGATACTATAATAATTCAGCACGTTCAAAATGTTTGCAGCACATAAATTGACTACATCTCAGATATTTTAAGTCAAACAAGCGGTTTTTATTGTAATACATTAGTTAAAGAAAATCAAAAACTGTATTTATGTCGATATTTTTTTTCAGAGTTGATGATTACTAAAAAAACTCATTTAAAAAATAATGTTTAGATCATAGGTTGTATATAAAATATACGTGGTATCACTATATTATATCAGCAAATGCTGCTTAGTATAATAATAATAATAATAATGTTACCAAATACCTCCAGTGATACTTCCAGTACATTATCATCGTGTTTGATACGTTTTGCCACCGCCAATTAAAATAAATATTTTCGGTGGAAACTCGTTTTACGTTTTTATACATATACAACGTCGTTAATATATAATGATATACAACGCGTGTACACCCTCCAACTCGTTTAAAAAAAAACCGTATGCCTTTCCTCATAAAAAAACACAATTTTTAAATAATCCGTTTAAAACCATTCTTATTAAAGTATTATAAAAATGTATATCGCCTCCCGTGCTTAGATATTACTCGTTTTATTTTTATTTTTGATATTAATTTTAGCCATCCGCTGTTACCCCAATATAAAACCAAATAATTATATTATACCTTTATAAGGTCGAGTAACGGAATATTTGTTTTTTTTCTTGTTTTATAATGTTTCAGTCACATTGCAGAATACCTTTAACATATTATACGGTTTATTGCCTAACACGGTTTTTTCATTCACTAGGACAATTATTTAAAACGACGACCAGTGGAATCTCGTCCTTGCAGTCTTCAGGATATCCAACGTCGCTGGTCAATTCTACTTCCTTCCCCTCACCACCCATCAAAACCTCGGATCATCAGAACTCAAAGCCACAGAGTGATTAAATTAATAATTCGAACGATAATATTTCATAGTAAAAATATATTATATTTATTTCATTATAAAGCGATATCTAAACACACAGATATTATAATATCCGTATACTCGTGAAAAACGACGTTTACGTATTTATAGTTAAATATATTTGTTTCCAGGTGATTTTATTTTGTTAATATACGTGTAAAAGGAGTTAGCGATAATTTTATAATGATAGAATAACATTGACTTCCATTGTCGTGCACATTCCATGATAACGATGAATTTTTAATTAATTATAAAAGATTCCACGTTCATTTTTATTGTTATAAAAATTCAATTCTATCGACAGAAAATGTGTTTCAGTCTTAAGACAAAGTTTATACAGTTTTTATTTTAAATATTTCGGCATGTTTGATGTTTACGTTATAGGATAACTTGAAAATTTGTTTTCAATCATCATAGAATTAGTTTTTTTTTTTTGTAAACTTACATAAAAAATGTAGTTTATTTCACACTACAGTGTAGACGCTATAATACATACAGAAAAATTCACTTTAAATAAATCCTGTATAATATACAATATTCATAAACCTAGTTCAAAACGACCCAGTCAGATCAGTTATAGATTTTTATTTGGTTATTTTATTAAATTGAAAGTATAGGATATTTACCCACCTAGATATTTATAAAATGATTCGTTTTAATCATATATTTTGATAACCACATAATTTGTGTAAGGATACTAGATAGGTATAACATATAAAAATGATTTACTTTACCGTCATAAAGTATCGTTTCAAAACTATATTTATATCAGTGATAGTGATTTATAGTGATAATCAACATAAAGTAACGGGTTTTGTAATTCGTAGAAATATTAATATTTTACGTATTTTAATTATATCGGTAAATAATAATATTCACAGAGATCACCAATGTGGATAATATAATATAATATTATAATGGTATTGAATATTTATATCATATGTATATATATATATATATATATAGGGTTATTCTATAACTACTATTATAAGTCAATAAAAATAGGAAGCTTAAACCTCTTGAGAGGTATATAATAAAATTTGTTTTATATGATATTTATATTCATATATATCAATTTTATTGATTATTTATTTTTATCTATGTTAATTCGAAATAATTACAGAGATCGAGTATACTAACAATAAAAATTATTATCCAACCAAACAACGAAAGTGGTGCCCTTATCTCCTATTATTATTAAACTCTATAAAAATGTATATATACAATTTATTCATATAATAATATGTAATTCGCAGATTACTTTACACTGACTACACCAATCCATTAGACGCTGTGTAATAATATTATACAGTTAAACCGAGTCAGTAACACGTGTTCCTACTATATATAAATCTTCGGAAAACGTGTTTGTGAATAATTTTCATCCGTCCAATGTTCACATCAGTTTACGGAAACTCAAAGTAATTTCTGCGGCATGAGATTGCTGCGGACATTGTCTTAGACGCATTATTATACTATAAATTAATACCTAAGTGTATAGTTTCAGATATCGTGAATATATTTTAATATTTACAAATTGTCGGGCGTGTGCTCGCACGGCGGGAATGTGACGTTTTTTCTGTTATATTATTATGTTTATCGGCCGTACGTTCAACGACGATAAGAATTCTAATGTTATGGATTGGTTCCCGTTTACACACGCATGAATAATCAATCAGGTCGGATTGAGTGTCTCACCGCATATTTACACAACCCCTAGTTGACCATATATATTCATGAGACACACTTGTCAATATCATTTCCAATATTATTTAAGATTTACTACTCGACTTTTAAAGTATGTTCATAAAATGTATAATTATGTTTATTTATTAGAACCCTAGAAACGTTCAATTCAGATTTTGTGTATAAGCGTAATTATCACTATATGGCCAAAAACTTCCAAGAAAAAAATATCGTGATATTAATGGATAGAAATTTTGATATGTTACCTACAGGCTACAGCACATTTGGAGGTATTTTACCATAATTATATGCTAACTACATTATTTTAAAGAGAATTTAAACTTTTTACACATCTTAAAAGATTATTTACTATAAAATTTTATGAGTTTTCTTCGTAAAACATATTGGAACAAATCCAATTACCAATACCACTACTAGTTAAATAATTATAACTACTTTCTTTAATTTTTATATACTAGTCGACTTTTGAAAAAATTGGACGTTGTATATTTTTAATTTTTTTTTTTATATAATCATAATGCCAATAATTGTCATTTATCACATTCGCGACAAATATATAGTTATAAATAATGTATAATTTATTTGGTTTTTTCGAGTTTATATTTATGCTATGTCCCTATAATATTATTATAGCTCTATAATAGGTAATATAGGTACGTCATACATAATAGAAAATACCATTGTATAATTGAACAGTAAATTTTCATTATTTAGACATTATTATGACTGATTTAGGTTGTAGATACCGTGAGTTATCACTATCAGGAAATGACGTATATAAGAATATTTTGCATAATCATTATTTAATTTATATTATTATTATTATTATCATATAATCAATAATAATTTTAAATATTCCATAGTATATATTATAATTTATAATATCATTATAATATATTCAATATTCATATTAAATACTTATATATTATCGTGTGTTGTATTGAAACATATAGATCGTTATAACAACAATACGATCAAAATAATATTATAAAACTAAATAAACATGTATATAATACTCATAGGTTCGTTATTAATATGTTATAGTTCTATACATTTTACATTATAATTATTATTCAAACGGACGAATGGGTATATGTATATTTTATGTACTATTATATATACCTATACAGAGTGATACTTATGACGGAAATAGTATACTATAATAATTTCACATTGTTATTCTTTAGACATTATACTATTCACTATTTACTCAACTTTAAATACTCACTGTGTTTAAATATAAAAATAACTGTTGGTCGATATTAAGCTTTCAAACATTCGACATTTTTATAAAAGTATTCTGTTTAAAATTATAAAATTAAATAGGTATACACAACATATTATATAAGCTATACAGATTTACTCGATTTCGCTAGTACTCATGCAGTCATGCTGTTTAAAAATAAAAATGTTCATATTTCAGAATATATGCATTGAGTATATAAAACTTTAAAAAAATTATAAATACATTTTGAAATAAAAATCATTCACTGTTTAAATAATCATTCTACATACATACTATTAGCGTTTGAAGTCGTTAAATATACTATTTTGATATTATAATATATTTTGTATGACTGTGTATGTTATAACTTATAAATAAAGGTATGCACCTATAAATATTATCATAGTTGTTTACATAGTTTCTTAAAAATATATAGTATCCTTTGAAACCACATTTTAAACGCCAGACAGGATATCCTTGTAAATGTGATTTAATAAAACATGAATAATTTTATTATTTTAATTCTATTTATAAGACGGTTAACAATATATAAATATCTATAGTTGATTATATGGTTATTTTAACAGTTAGTATTCTTCACTTCTTAAAGTATTAAAGTTTATATACATATATTTGTTAACATCAATTGAAAACATTGTAAAACAATATTTTTACTGTTTTGAATAACAATATTTTTAATTTTATAACCCATTGCAGAATATTTATCTAAGAATTTTTAAATTTGAAAAAAAATTAAATTTCATCATAGATAATTAGATTTAAATACTTCTAAGTAGGTGTTTATTCTTAATTTAAACAAGCGAAGTATTAAACTAACACCTTACAGAATAACCAAAAGCTACTCAACTATGCCCGTACTTAAACCATTAAATTATTTAGTAACTGAAAAAATAAATAAATAGTTAAAAACCAATATTTTCATACATTAAAATATTCTGGATAGGACTATCAAATTTGAAAACATGGAAAAGTAGCCACTCTATTATCAGTAAATGTCGAGTATATCTCGTCATTGAATAAGTTATAAAATATATGTGTTAATTGAATAGTGATTTTCATACAAAAAAATGACCAGTCTATCAACTTAATATTACTAATTATATTTTATGATATATTTAGAGTAATGTATGATTTATTTTTATACAAATATATTTGAATTACAATAAAATACCTAAAATCTTTATCCAACGTTTATATATCTAATTTTTTTCTAAATTTTAAATTAAAATGTACAAAAAAAATTGAGGTTTTGTATTTTTTTATATTTTTTGATTTCAGTGTGAACAGCTCACAAAGAACGTTATCTTAAAATCTTAAATTATCGTATTTTATTAAAATAAAATATTTATCTTTCAAAATCAATATATAATTTACAACTCTATTAAAAATCTAAAATGTATTATGTTAATCAAAAGAATTAAAAACTTAAAAATTATAACAGTAAATAATCAAACATTTTTCAAAACTTGTTTTATCGTGACAAATTATATAAAAAAAAAGTATATATTATAAAAAAAAATTGCTTTTGAAATAATGAGTTTTTATTGTTAACGAACAAACCTGTATGCTATTTATTTCTATAAAAAAAAACCAGTGTATGACAATTATTATAGCTGCAAGCGGTTTGTTAAATTCTTTTTTGTTATGTATACTAATATTATATATATATATATTTGTAGGTGCCATTTTTAATAATAATTTTTTTTAAGATTTTAATTAAAGCATATAAAATATTCAAATATTACTATTTTATTTTATTATAATATTAATATTATATAATACCTACTCGTATATGTATAGTTTCATTATTTTAGTATAAATAATTAAATTAACCATATACTCGTATTATATTATATATTATACCTATGTTGAGTATATGCAATATGTACATTACATTATGTATTTATGTATATATTTTTCTAACAAAATTAATCCTACATGAATTGTTAATTAAACATCTACTCGTTTATGCTTACATTACATTTAAATATAAATAAATTTACGTTTTTTACCACTTCATCAGCAATTTTTAAACAATTTTAAATTTTAAATGGCTTGATGTTATTGCTATGATATTTTTTCTTAAGAACTATAGTAATTTTATTTATAAATATAAAACCTTATTTAAATTGGATAAGCATAAAGTATATTTATTTATATTATAGAATTGTTAAATTATTTAAACACACATAAAATATGACGTATTTTATTGATCAAAAATTAACTTGAATAAAATTCCCACAATATAGTATGAATATATTTATTTATTTATATATGAATATATTTATCACGTTTAAATAGTGTATAAAACATGGTAGAGTAAATAATAATTAATATAATGTATATATTATGATTGATGATTGTGTACTATTACCTATAACCATGCACCTCAATCTAAATATTATGAAACCACAAAGAATATAATATTTAAATTACCGTACGTGATCTGATTTCGTTTAAAATGAAACGAGCGTACATTGAACGATTTGAGCCACAAAATATATTTCGCATTGTTAAGAATATATTAATGACTACGATACGTCGATGATGAATTGCGATTTTCTCATTATAAAATATGATTGTACATTAATTTTGCGTCTTTAATAATATACAGTTATTATGTATATATTTCTATAAACATATACCGATAATTTCTTATACACACTGACAATGGTCAATAACGGTCATTAATTTATAAAACAATCTAACAAGAAATACAATTTTGGTTTTTTAATATAACAATACAAACAATTTTAATTATTTACTTAATATCTACATATTATATTTTTAATTTATCTATTTCGATAATAATTTACTTATCGTATAGTTTTAAATTGCCGTTCGCATTCAATAAGTAAAATGAATAAAAGGTATGCGTTAACATATTTTGATTAACTTTAATACTTAATTAAAGTCCTTAAAATAATAAATATTTTATGCTCACATATATATTATGCCTAGGTATATGCATATGGTATGTGCTGTAATTTTCGCAAAATTATTTATTGTTTTAATAGTTGATGATATGAAAACAGAAAAGACATTTATTTAAAATGAAATTTTTTTTATTGTATCTACATTCTACAGAAATAACGATTTAATTTTTAAAATTATATAATTATTAAAATTTAAAAATTAAATAAAAATAGTACAACATTTTTTTTTTTTTATTTAAAGATTGTATTATTCGTTTAATACTAAAAATGTTAGTTGAATCATCAATTTTAGTTAACTAGTCAACTACAACCATTCTGCGAAATTTAGTAAGCTCATTAATAGTATCTACGTATTTTATTAAAAAGATTGAAACCCAAAATACACTAAGTTTACCGTAAAGACTAATAATATTTTAATTTTTTTAAATATCCTTTTAATACAACAGTTCCGTGCAGTGGTTTTAGATAAACTCGATAGGAAAATCTAAAGCAACGCGTAAAAAAAAATTGCGCAGCCACGGATGGTGAAACGACACGCTTTGAACGCGTTATCGGACCATCGATGTTCGCCCAGGTCTACCCACACGATGCCACAGGTGTTATACCCAGCTTTCTGTGGGTAACTCGATACTCGCAGCTCGGTCAGCGCGGTCGGCCGACCCAACGATGTACACCCACCGGCAACAGACAGTCGTGATTTTTTATAATTTTTTTTTTTTTTTTTGATTTTTTAGCGTGTTTTAATCGTACGTCAAAATATAACTCGTGCGCCCTTACACGGTCGGTTGAAATCACCGACCGAACGCGTATTGATAGAATAAAATCTGCAACGCCCCCCGCCCCCGCCGCGCCTATATCGCTGGCCGCGGATACACCTCGATAAAAAAAAATGCGTCTGGTCACGGCCGGAACGGACGGTGGAACGCTTTGAGTGTGCCGCACAGGCTGCTCCGGCGGCCACACACACAGCAGACAGGTTACCGCCGAGCGCTCCATAATGATTGTTTCTGTCTCGAGACAGTGCGACACAGAGCGTCCCAGCACTGCAGCACGCCCGTCCGATGTGACCGGCCGCGGTCCACCGTTCATCGGTACAATTCATCCAATTACGTTTTACGGCAAACGCCATACAACCGTACACCGTTTACTAGCTCGTGTGAGTTAAAATTACGAGTTATGGAGATTCAGACCGTAGTCTGCAGGGTCGGTATACGATCCACCAGCACCGGAATTAACCGTACCTTTTCGAGTTTGGTCAGCCGAAGCCTCAGGGTCCAATCTCACACCAAGGTTTGGGGTGTTTTGTTACTATATACTGGCGCTGGTCCCACAGCCACCACGTTGCAGCCGAGGTAGGCTCCTCAACCTTGAGGGGCATCAGCCGGCAACCTAGATCACCTCCCGATGGGGCTCCCCCATCCCATGGCACCGATTAGGTTTTAAGTCGACATCGGTTGGTCAACCCGAGCATGACTCTCCCACTATTTTGGATTCCCAGTCCCGCTAGTGGTGGGCCTTGTGGTGGCCACAACCCCCCGTTTACTAGGACCGGGTTGTCCTAATCCTTTTAGTCGCCTCTTACGATTAAGTTGGATTAGACTGTTGATACAATTCTATGCCCTATCAGCAGGGCTAGAACGTTCATCGGTACAGTGCCAACGCGGATCGCTGGCAGCCCGTGGCCGGATAGCGGCGGCACCGTGCTGTAAACGTCTCCTGTCCGCATGTCGGACACACTTGCTGCAAATATTACGGACCGACGACGACACGTTCCAAACATACGTATTATATCTCTCTGGTCGCCGGCCATCGAACGTCGCCGGCACACTGTCTTTCTACACTGCTGCAGTTTCCCATATTTTCGATGTGCACTACTAAGCCGGCCGAGCAAGCGCATCCGTCACGACGAAATCGAATTAGACTAAAACCCCCCTTAACGAACGCTTCCAAAAAGTTGATTTTATTTTTTTTCCTTTAAAACTGGGCCATCGTTTTCACTAACTATCATCCACAGAGAAACAAATTCATTTATGACTTCGTTTTGATCATTTTTATCGATATTGCCTACACAATAGTCTATCAAATTATTCAAAGTTATATTTTATTAGAATGTATAAATTGCGTTAATATACTTCATTCCACTCCCTCCTCCCCACAAAAAGTTGACTACTTTTAAATAGCGGACATCTCCGAATACCGGATAAAAAGTCGGTGATCGATAGTCAGGTATTTAGAAGTTTCACTGTATATTTCAACCGTCTAAAATCTAAACGGTAAAATTAAATAACAGTTGATTGATCATTTGAACGTTCAATGATTTATGTTATAATATTATGTCGTGTCATAATAGGTATGTTTTATCTAATGAACCTAGAGTGCAATAAGACATTCATCGATTCGTTTAAGATTCGCAATAAGCTATATTGGTTAAAGTGAATGATTTATATTTGTGTAATAAATTTATGAATGGTACACTAACCAATAGTTAATCAAACATAAATTGAAAATTAATAGCTATAAGACATAAGCATAATATAAAATACAGCAGCTTTGTACTCCGTTATCCGTAAATAACACGGTTATAAGCGTTTAATGAAAAATCTATTTTTAATTATTGATTAAAATTAAAGAACGATGAATGACCTAAGTGTTAAGTTTGTGTAAATATTCAAGGCAGTTTGACTGCTTCATAATTTATGCACCTATAGCTCACCAAAATAGACACAACTAAACAGGTATATAATACTTAAATTATTTATAATTTATAATTGAATCATTGAGAACTATTTTGTCTGGAAACATAAAATAACTCAAACTGACAGTACCTAATACATTATTATTCTATGATGTTCAGTTAATATGCGTGATACATCGATTTTTCTTCAAAATCTTTAAACACTGCTACTACATGCAATACATTGGTACTGCAATTTTTATTTTACTGGTATGTGTAATATTGCAGATAATTATTAATAGAAAAGAACTTCAATATCTTTTATATATATATTTGTAAAATCAAAATTTAATTTATCATTTTGCAAGTAATTGATTTTTAAATAATTAATTATAATATAAACATTATTTTCCATGTTCATATTATCATGTATACTGTCAATATGTCAATATGAATTTACATGTGCGTAATAGCCCGTATATAATAATAATATGTTAATTATTATACATAGGAACGTCGTACGCACGTCGCAATTGTGATTCGTGACCGATCGTTTAAGTACGATCGTTCTGTTGGCGATCACACCATAGTCCAAACAGATGCACTTATGTGCATTCTTCCGTTTTTATTATGTGCGAATACGATATAACCAGCTCACCACGAGACGGGTTGTGTCATTTTCAGCCTTCCACCGGGTCGCACGGGTAATTAGCCTAAAGCATTCCATAGAACCTGTTTTAATTCTCGTATAATATAATATAATATATAACAAGGATTATATGGCGGGCGAAAAGTTATTAAAAAACACAAACGGCATGGCGGACGCCTTTTTTATGGAAGTATAAGACGTATAATTTTGCGCGGTTTATTGCGACAGGAAAAGGCTACGTTTTTTTTTTTTTTTTTTATTATACACTATTTTGGTATTTGCACTAGCTCCAAGTGACGCATAATCATACCGCAGTGGTATGTGGTTATAGGTAGGCGTATTACGTTCTTTTTGAAAATTCGACATTTTTTCTATTAAAGTTCTCTGCGATCCGGGTATAAAATATATAATTAACTTACACTTACACGTATAAATTACTTATTGGAGGTTTATGTATGTTTCCCAGTATAAATATGATGTACAATACAATTACAAATATTTTATTACGCGAATAGCTATTTGGTATTGGACGTTATTCGCGGACATACAACAAGCCACTGTAGCTTAATATTATATTCATTTCATAATATAATATGTTTGAGTTTTATTATAATATGTATATTGTATACTTACGTGTAAAAGGTGCAGTGTGTTGTGTATGTATCAGAGATAAATGCGGGTGAAAAAAATAACCGTGTTTGGTGCAATTTGCATACGATTCCGACATTTGTCTCCCAGAGACAAACCTCAAGCGTACATTATTATAATTTGTGCGTACATATAATATATTTATAGTTAAATATTCAAATGGTACGTGGCTCTATAATATTATGTAAAACCGATATACAACATAAAACGTATTTTCCCCCTCGAGAACAATACAAGCGTCTTGTGAATGAAATTTTTGCATGTATATAAATAAGCGTATATACATACATAATAATATTATGTTTGTTTCATTCGCTGAAAATGTCGTGCCGTATAAAAAAAAAAACTGATAAAATCGCCCAAAGAGCACAATATTAAAATACATAAATACGTATTACAGCAATGCGGTTTTGAAAAAAAAACATTGTGGTAGCTAATACCTTCTATAATCGTTACCATTTGTTTTGAACTTTGAATTGAACTTCGTTTACAGTATTATATTATTTTATTTGACAATGTATATTAAAATATAGTTTGAAATTTCAACCCGATATTATGATATATAGTGCAATTCTTTCGTGTGGTTTTTTGTATTTATAATATATTTTTATCTGTAAGCAGTTTAAACAACACATATATCCTTTAGTTTGGTTTCAGTGGTATTGTATAATATTATATAATGAATTTTAATGGGTCTATAATGCCTAGATATGTAAAAGTTATATAGCATACATAAAATCTAAATCATTCTATATTAGGACTAAATTACGAATTTACATGCGCTGAATACTATCACGATAAAGAGTAATATCCGTGGAAATATTAAAAACAAAATACCTAAATAATTAATAGGAAAAAATAAACTTGTAATTTTTTTTTGAATTTAGATGAATAGTTTTAACGTAGGTAAAGGGGACACATATTTTTCGAAGTATCAATCCATAATATAGAGCCACCACTCTACCCGTCTAAATTTTAAATACGTTTTGAAATTCTGTTTTTATAAACAGAAATTTTCGGAAAAATATTGTACTTTAAAATATGAAGTTATAAATGTTTTATAAAATTAACTTCAAATAAAATAATTTCAAAAACGTTTATTTGATTAATGTTAAAAAACAGTTAATTTAGCAAAAATTTCTATTAAAACTTAAGTTATTATATATTATAGTAATACATTTTATACATTCATAATTTTTCAGCAACAAAAATGATTTGAAAAAATTTATATATTAGACTTATGTCTGATCTAAGTATAAAAAAATTAATATAAGATACAAATCCATATATTTTTTAATTAAATTAAATTCTCAATAATATTCATTGATAAACAATTATATACTATTTATATGTTTATATGTAAATAATCATGATTTATAATTTGTGACGAATTTATAAAAAAAAAAAAATGTTACTAAACAATCATTTTTGTTAGATATACTTAAATCAATTATATTTATTAGAATAATATTCTATGTATTACAATAGTATAAAATGCAAACGAATAAAATTTATATTATTTATTTTCGCAAAATGAAGTATAATCTTTTTTTTATATTATAAGTCTATACACCTTACACATATCATGTACTGTGTATGTATAGATCAGATCATCATATTTTCATTTTTTCTATTTTACATTGTGAAACATCCATCAAGTTACTGAGTGCTAACTCTGTGATGTGTTCCATTTGTATACAATTTCACATAGTTCACGTATTATACAACTACAAATTTTTAATCAATATATTTTTCTTCAATAATATTTGATTACATAAATTATGTAATAACATAATGATGGTAATTTATTATTTTTTTATCAAGATTATTGATTTACAGAAGGCAATATTATTTCGATTCGTCACTCTAATTCGACTATGTAAACCACGCGCGCATACAATAACAAACACGTATGATATTCGAAAGAACTTTGTGATGGTTGTCGACTTATAAATATGTACTGTGTATACACATTGTATAAGCTATAACTCTAAACGATTAAGCTAATATGAGTATTAATATAACTCGCACGTCACAAGCGGATATACTACGCAAAACCCAATTAACTTGTCAAATTTAAATGACGACCAATTCATCACACACACGAGACACATAACTTATATATTACGTATACCTATAATCCTTGAACAGTTTATAAGTAGCTATATAAAAACGATAAAGGGTTAGATATGGTATTTGGGGTGCAACATATACGCTGCTAATAAACATCTAACATTATTATTATATAATACACAGTACAAATTTTATAGTCGTTTTTTCTAATAATACAATATATTAAATATCTTCAACCATTGATGAGTATTACAATAAAATTGAAATATTAGAAAATTTAAATAAAATATATTAACTGAAAAAACCTCTGGAGATTATGATTTGAAATGTTATATTCTTATATAAGTTATATGAAATATTGGCATTAATTATCAACAATTGTTATAAACAAATAGCTATTAGCTGTTAGCGTTTAATTTGAAATTTTTAACTGAAAAATAATAAACTGTTTGCACAGTTATATAATTTTTACAATACAGTAAAAATGCCATATTTTAAATTTCGTGATTATAATTTTTATTTCTATGATCTGATTGTAGCTCTAATATTATAATATAATATGGAACTAGTTGAATTGAAAAATACAAAATGTAATATTTTGTTTTATATTAGTTGGTATTTTGCTTTCAATTTATAATAACATGAGTAGGTACCAAATCTGATAAAGTTGATCAATATAAAAACAAATGATTGATTATTGATAACACATTTTATATTTCGTAAATTTCGTTATTCCGCAAACTAAAGAGTGGCGATTTTTTTCATTTAGTGTACTTTTAAGTTATAACAAAATGTAATAAATATAATATTTCAATCGAAATTATTCAACACGATATTGCTTAAAAAATTTTATTTTAAATTCAATCATTACTATTATTACTAATTTTTAAATTATTTTTATGAAACGATGTTGCTCATATACATACCATGAATCGTGACTTTTTGAAAAATATATATCTATACGTGAATGATTGGTCAATTTTGTTAAAACGAGCTAAATACATTTTTGGAAAATGAGTACAAGCGAGCTATGTACTCAGGTCAACATAAAGAATGTGTAAATAATAGTTTAGTTATGGTATAATAATTACAATAATAATAATAATTATTATTATTATTATTATACGAAAATGTTTACCAAATAGCGACCGGTATAAACAGGAAACTATTATGAATGCTAAAACACATAAAATTTGAAGATGTTTAGACCTTTACTATAACTACATTTATTTTATGCATACATTATACTACAGTAAATACCAATCACTAATTAACCTATATAGTATATAATACAGTTATTATAATTATTTTTTGCGATCTCTTAACTGTGTCAAACGATCGCACTATAAATAGAAACACGAGGAAAATAAATACTCTGACATGCAGACCATGCAGTCTTTAAATGGTTTTCAATATTCCTATTTTCTGCAGTCATTTAAGCAAACATGCATTTAGGATCTATCTACAACGACTACATTCGATTTACTTATATATATTCAAGAGTTCACGAAATGAATGGCGTCATCACTCGCGCGGTAGTAAATTATTCACTTCCGTATTTACGAGTATACAATAATATTATACGATACAATACTGAGATATTTAAACTATAGTTTTTAACGTTTCAAGTTCGCATATTATAAAACGTCTATATAGTATAATAATATATAATATACACATTACATACAATCACAAAATACGCACAACACTTCAGCATACTATATGCTCCCCATTTTGTCGCACTAATATGTATAGGTATATAGGGGACGACGAGACAACGCCGTTTTTTCGCAAAACTTCCTAGAGTGATATTTTCCTACGCGTATTCGTGTACAATTCGTTTGCCCCTGGGACATAGACGAGGGTTGTTATTGCCTGCAATTCGATCGATTTTGTTTTCATAGAGTTTCGTGAAAGCGCGTATCTGTCGATACACCAACAACGACATGTAATATAAGAGAGCAAACCAATGCTACGTATATGTATACACGACAATTGCGCTCAGTCCCCTTTTATTTTATATTATTATTATTATTATTTGAACGAAACGAATATCCGGTCGTCAAAGGCCGCATACGGCGACAAACGATGAGAGATGAGATTCGTTTCGAACCGAATAATAATATTTTTGCTTCCATAACTGCTTGTTATAGATTGCGTTTTTCCAGACTGGACATGTCAAACCTGCAGTATAGGTACAATATTATTTTAACCTATGCCGGTGTATACAAAGTGACGCATTACCATTATTTACCGTTTTCTAGTATGCAATATAATTACAGATTAAATATTTTAACGAAAAAAAAAAAAATAACAGACTATTCTGTACTTAACGGAAATATACATACCATAGCTAAGGTATTACACACATTAAATTTATTTACTAAAATATATGATATTGTGGTAATAATTTCCGATAGTTTTTCCTGTTTTTTGGAAATTTGTAAAATGCACTGATTCATCATGCTATCGATATAAAACCTATCGTTGTAACTCGTATGTAATTATATTGTTGTTATTATGCGTTTTTAATATTACTTTATTCCTAATGTATATTAGCAATGCGCCGGAAATTAATACATTATTACGAGAGATAAAAAATAATAACATAATAAAATTATGAATGATAACTATCCGGGATAAATAACAGTAACGTGTCTTATAAAACTAACGCAAAATGCTGTGCTCAGCGTATATATACGATACATAAATGCACATAAACCATCATAAGTATATACAAGTATACTATAGGTTAGCTATTTTAACAAAACATAAAATTTTGAAATATTTTGTTGGACTAGACAAAATTATTGGTACAATACTAAATATATGTTCTTTTCAATTTTTTTTCGTGTGGTCTTTATTCTCGGGACTCGGGAATCACAACAGACGTATGTAAATAACATATCTGACGATTTTTTAGAAAAAATATATTCATTTTCACTGCCAAGCGTTTAATAGATCTCCTTCACCGCTGATGTATACTGTTATTTATTCTGTATGACCGTTATTAAAGGTATTACTATAGACGGATTATGATAAAAATTTTCTAAATGAAAATTCTTGTCCAAAATGTAAAATTATATGTATTATTATATATTATCATGACTTAGGTATAATCTACATAAAGGTAAGATTTTATCAACTTTTTAACTAAATAAAAAAAAAAAAAAAACTATTAAGTAAAATGATTTATATTGAAAATGAAAGACGATTAGGCTTGTTGCACTTGGGGTCGCAGCTGATTAATGGTTAAGATGCAGGAGTTGGCGTTCACGAAAAACGGTGGCTGTGGGAGATCGGTTGGAACGGGGGATCAAAGCAGAACCCTAATCTGCCTAAACCAACCTACGGACGAGTGAGCGAAAACATCACACGAAAACCCTTAAATCACCAGACGTGAGTGATGCAGATTTATTAATAACATTATAAATAATCTATCAGTCAAACGTGTCGGAAAGATTATATTTTTATTGTATTATTCATAATACAATGTCCGGTGCGCCGTGTATGTGATGTGTGTATCTATATGCGTACTATATGTTGTCGTGGGAACTTCCATGATATAATAATGTAATTATCAAGTGATATGTATACCGCGAAGAAAAGTCCGTTGCCGACAAACGCGCATATACATACAACTATATCGCTTTGACCATAATTTATTATTATTGTGATAAATACGACCACCGCGGCATTAATTAAACACGCGAGTATTGGTCCGAATGAATATTTAATATTATAACACGCAGGATGGAGAAATAATAATTAATGATATTATATGTATGTATAGAATGGTTCTTCTTTTGGGCGTTCAGCAGTCGCAAATATACGGTAAAAGTTTTCGACTCTATTTCATATCATTATAATTTATAATATTATATTACGGTTAATAAAAATATTGTCATCACGTATAATTCAATAATAATTGTTATCTTTATCATATATTTTTACTGATCCGTATTATTCTAAATCAAAATTAGGGTATTTTTTAAATACTATGTAGTTGTATAGCGCGGATCTAACGATACGTAAGATCAGTGTTATAAAAGAACTTTAACGAACATAAATTACAATACGCGCAGTGATTTAATTAATCTGGTTCGAAAAAAATGCTGTATAAGCGTGTGGTATCTACGCGAGTTTATGACGATTTCTGCAAGTAATGTAAAAGTAATTAAATAGTATATCAGATACCTACAACGTTATTAAATTACGGGTTGATTTATATTGATTTGTGGCCAGGGACAGAATACTATTATAACGTTCACGTCTTGATGTACATAAAATTAATCTACGAGTTATGCCCTTAACGCAATAATTACATTTTCCACGACTCATTACACGGTTGTCGTTCATTTATCGATTTTTCCAACAGAGACACTAAATTACATCTTTTACATAAGTTTCTATAATTCGGAATAAACAATATGTCATCGTTTCAGACAGACATACGGCTGCGGTTTTCTACCACAGAAATGAATTTACGTGAAAAATTAATCGTCAAGACCGCCCGCGCGTAATATATATTATATATTATAGTATGTCATATCTATAGACCATATGACTATTGCCTATATAATATACAATATGAATAAGCGGATTTACGATATTTCTGCTTTTGTACGCTGCAGCTGCACGCACGCATAGAAATATGATTATTGTCAATCGCAGAATATTATATATAGGTACGTATAAAGACGCAGTGCGTCATCTCACAATCGGAGGAGTAAGTACAAATTGCGTTTTCAAGGCCTAAACCCGTTCTTTTTGAAGTCATCGCTAAATAAATAACAATATATTATTACACATTATATTATGATAAATAATAAACATTGTAGCCGAGAGTCAGAAAAAAAACATATAGAATTGTTTGACGCGGAGTATGAATAATCGTATATTGAATAGGGTATACGTAGGAACTAATATAATATATTATGCAGTCGTCGCAATTTTACGGTGTGATCCATTTGACTGACCACACTAATTTTCTAAGTAAATGTTTATATAGATATAAGTGTTTATAAAACTAAAAAGAAGTATAAGTTTTTATCCATTCGTGATTGTTTTTAATATTTGAAAATATCACCTTAAGTTTTTATTTCATCATCAGAAGTATAAATATTGATATATTGAATAATAAATTTAGTTTTTTATTAATAAGCGTTTAAAATGTAAACGAGTGATGGGTAGTGAATTTAAATATTCTTGATATACCTACCTATTGCAATTTAATTCTATTCGTCTATTTACATAAATATAAATATTATTTTAATATTCGGTGTTTATTTTATGTATCAATATTTTTAGAAAAATAATATGTAGTTCTATTTTGAGATTAAATTATATAGGTATAGGCTGTCATAAAAACCACTAATAAATAATTTTGCATTTTTGTTGACACATAAAATACACTAAAAAGTTGTTCAAGCCATAAATATATTTATTTTTTTGACACGAAAATTTAAATAAAAATAATTGAAAATTAAATATCAATAAATAGATCTCTTTATATGATACCTATATGAGTTAACCACAGTAATATAATATGCATATCCATTTTTAATGCAAGAAATACAAAATAACTCTATCATATAGGCATGAGCCCCGAGCTAAACTGCAGCGTATTCGCGCGTTTTCCATTTACACCTGTGAGAGCCTATAAAATAATAATTTTTACGGTAAACACAAAATGTTAAATGTTAAACGGTAAGAAAAAAAAACGTTTAGAAAAAAATTTTCCCACAATAATATTATATAATATTACGACGGCCGTCACCGGTATGGACGCAAATCCGTTATGGTGCGCGCGAGTTAATTTATTTAAGAGCCTGGGTGTGTAAATATATAGTATAGAAAAAAGGTTTACACACTGTCCAGCGGCGAGTGAGTATATTATATTTAATAATATTGTGTTTCACACGACGGTGGAAATATAGAATACCACGAACGGATCTTGTCTGTGTATGCATGGCCACATGCGTATATTTATATTCTATATACATATATATTATTATGTGTGTGTATGTAATATACTACGGTCCACAAGTGATAAATCATGTTCGTAAAATAATAAAATTCATAAAATTACGAAAAACACATCGAGAATAGTACCGTATAGTACGCGAAATTTAAAAAAAAAACCAAGAACAAGACATTTGAGACATGATTGTCAGAATTTCGTCGATGACTACCAACTATATTTTTTTCTTATATGTAAACGTTAACGAATACTCAAATTATTATTTTTCACTAAAAATGTTTTGATTCAAGTATTTCTAGTGTAATAATAAAGGTAATGTATAAATAAATGTATTGTATATTAAATAAAACACGTTTACACTTTTAACGTTGATGAAACTTAGAAAGCGGGGTAAACAATATGTCGGCCGTTATTTCAAATATTTTATACTAGAACATAATATAGACATATTATTAAGAACTTATCTCTAACACAACCATATAGTATTATGATATCAGTATAAAAATTTAATTCTAAATTATGAATAATTTTTCGTCGTTTTTACGAAAAACAATAAAATAGTAGATTTTTCAAATATCTTAATTTAATACCATTGAACGATTAATTATTTTGGTGCTGCAGTTACATCGTGGTATACGTCCATACGAATGAGTAGAACAAAAGTGTCGAACTCTTTCATTGACACGGCATCGAAACAATTAATAAGCTGTATATGCCATCGACCGTCGTGCATTGCTGGTAGGTAAGCCTGTAGGCGAGCGAATCGTTTCGTCCATTCAATTTCAAATGTTACAGGTTCTCGACCCACCAATCGTCACGTCTTTCTCGTCGAACAGTACGTAATACTTTTATTTTATTTTTTTTTTTAATCGAACATAATACGTCATCCGTCCGCAACAGAACTTCGGCTACAGCATAGACTTTGGCACGCACGCCAAAATGGCGCACCGCACTATCGTAGCATCGCTATATGACTATGACACATGCATGGACGGAAATGCAGCTATAGCGCGCACACATGCAGTCGCCGCCGAATCAATACGATGCACCGCGGTCGTCGCGCGTAGCTTATAATAATAATAATAATAATAATAATAATAATAATAATAATAATAATAATACGTATACGGTGGGTTATCAGGTGCACGCCGTGTGTACGATGCATATGCACCCGCAGATCGCGGCTGCTGCACCGCGTGTACCGCCGGGCAGACGGGAGCGAGCGTGGCGGTGAGGGGTCGGGCTGGCGCATGGGGGGAGGAGCGTCGAAAAACGGCACCTCTCGTTCCGCGCTACAAGCGTACAATATTGCGCAAGCCCCGGCGGCCACCCGTCCGGTACACGCTATCGCCGCGCCCGTCCACCGGCCCACCGCCGAAAGACGGACAACGCGCGCGTCCACCGCCACCGCCGCACCTCCACCGCCACCGATCTTGAACTTGAGTACTTGACAGACCGTCGGCGACGAAAGTGTGTCTCTCTCGCGGGGCGCGCGACGTTACCCGCAGGCGCGCGCCGGGCGGTGCGCGTGTACACGTCCGCCACCACGGCGGCGGTAGGGGAAGTGGAGCCGACGCGCGAAGAACTGCTCCACGGCGGCGGCGGCGGCTATACCCATCATCATCATCGCCGTCGTCTTCGCCGTCGCCGTCGCCGTCGTCGTCGTAGTGGTCTCGTCGTCACCGTCAGTGGTCGTCGGTTCGTTGTCCCGTAACGCCGCCGCTAGCTGCCGGCTGATCACTGTGGTCCCAACACGCGCGCCGTACGCACACACGATCGTAACGATAATAATAATAATAATAATATTATATTACTATTGTCGTCGTCGCGGTGTGATTTTATAATATAATATTATATTATATTATTATTTTAATAATAATAATATATTGTTATTTTTCGCGACGAGATAATTGTACATTGTTGTTATTATTATTGTCGTTGTTGTCGTATATATATATATCGATAATAAAATATCGCAACAGACTGTACACAATATTACTGCGGCCGCCGTCCATTCGCGGCAGCACTCGCTCTGGGATGCGGCATAATTGATTGTCGCAGACCGTCGTCCTGTATATCATTGTACGTTATACAATAATTATCGCCACGGTAAACTCGAGACGATAATATCTCATATTGTACACGTCGGAACCGCCGGAAAATCGGAAACGGCTGCAAAAAAATCGTTTTGTGGAAGGTCAGTAAACGAATTTTATTTTATTTTTTTGTGTAACATTAAATTTCTGCTCGTTGAGTACGAAATTCCAGGTAACCGCAGCCATTTACTACTACGGGGGTGTATATACTGTTTATGTGTTCGAACAGAGCTCATACTATCTTTTATACTAAGGAGTTTTACTTTCTGTTTCCCCGGGGTCCGATGCGTAAAAACACACTGCGCAAACTGCATTTACTATAATAGACGAATAATTATTTATTCGTCATAGGATAATAGATAGCTGGTTGTATTTCTTAAAAAATATCGATTTGAAAATCGATTAATTAACACTGACGATGCACAAATGTCTATAAACCGCTTAATTGAATATATATTTTGTCTGTTGTATTGGTATAATTTATATTTTATCAATTAATACTTTACCTTATATTTTACGACTCGGAAGGTTTTACTAAAAAAAAAAAAAATCTCGATCATTATATTTTCCTTTTTTTTTTTTTTTCAATATTAAAATACGCAATATTACATTATTGAGGATATAATATATAAATTTTTAAAATTCCATTCTTCGTAATTTTATTATTAAACAGATTCCAGTACGTATTCCTTAAACATTAATTCATAAATTTTATTCGAAAAAATGTCTTTAAGAGAACGTTAATAAAATACGTGTATGCATAGCGAATCGTATAAATAGACGTGAAAACGTTACGGGTAATGTAGCATTAGAATACATTTTGAACAATATACCGTTTGACAGATTTAATTTTCAAAAATTCTTATGATAAATTAGTTTATTCGTGATAAAAATCAAAAAATGTTTATACACAAAAACTTATAAATTGTGCCATATTGATAAAAAAAAAACCCATTTATTAGTGCATAATTTTAAAATAATGAACAAAAAAAGTCGATAAAGATGTCGACAGAAATTACTAAAACCAATAAAATCTAACCAATTATTAATTATTAATCACCCGATCATACGAAACGTACAATTACGTGTTCAGATTATTTTATTTTACTAACTATTTATTCATAGTATTATACTATAGTTGTGATTATAATTATTTAAAAATTAAATGTTTTTTCATTTATCATTTGATATGAAATTGAAAAATGTATAGGTACATTTTAAATCGTTCTTACAGTACATTGATTAACAATGCATCAAATTTAAAGTACACATTATATGTTATAATATTATAATTTTTACAATAATTAGCTTAAAAACAAATATCTGCTTATTTAAAAAAAAAAATAGCTCATAACTTTACTTACATTTAGAATATTTTTAAGTTTTTAAAACATCATTGTAGGTAAGGAAAAATAAATTTTATTATTTATATATATATATATTATATTTTCATGTATCATATTGGTCTCATATACAATAATATACACATAGTATAGTTAATACATACACATTTCTTTAAATTTTTAATAACTATAAAAAATGTGGGTTTATAAATATATAATAAGATCTGTAAATTTCATAATTTCATTAACTCGAATAAAAGTATTTTAGGTCAATTAATACATTAATAAAATATGTAGGTTCATTTTTAAACGATTAATCATATCTAAATCTATAACTAACCTATCTATACAATAATATGTTAATTATTAAGACATGACTGATTTTATTGAAACAATAAATATTGTTAAAAATACGTTAAAACAATAATTATACCTCATTAAAATATTTGGAAAAAATTTTTTTATTTGTACACAATATAAAAATATATTTCAATAATAACTAAGAATACGGCAGAAATAAAAATTACCTATCGGTACTTTTATTTTAATCATTATAAAAAAAGGTTTAAATATGTTTTTAAATCAGTTTTAAATCTAAGCCCACATAATGTCCACTATATATAGTCAAAATAAGATAGTATCACATAAAATACGCATACGACCAATTTTTATGTAATATCATAAGTTTTCCTTATGATTGATGAAAACGATAATAATTATTATCTTAAAATTAAATAATACTGCGTTTCACTAACTATTGTATTTTATCGACCACTATATATAAATATAGGTACAGTAATTATTTCCATATACCTTGACACAAATGACGAATGTTTCATAAAAATATAAAAAAAAATTAAAATTGAGACTTAAAATAAACAATTTTATGTACAGTGGTGGTACCGAGTTGCACAAATATTTGATAAATTTCACAGTTCATTAAAACGTGATGGACTAATCACGTGGATTGCATTATAATATAACGTTTTAGAAACTGTTTAATTTTAAAAATTCGTAGAATATCTAACAAACAACACCAATAGCTGTGCAACGTGGTATAAATGGAAATGTTTATAATTCATAGAATATTGATCGATTTATGAGTAAAAAAACATGTAATTAAAATTCATTCGGCATTGCAATTTGTAAGTGACATAAATTACACACACACACACTTATACTAGTATATGCCAAAAATTGCACAGGAGACGTAATTAAGTCAACAGCCTTAGGCCATTTCGTAAAATAATATTCGCGGTGTACTCGAGCCTCGAAAGCGTGAACACTTTTGGTCGAATGCAAATAATACGTCTGGGGAGAATAGTAGGTACATAATATTTTATAAATAGCGGCCAAGGTGAGACGAGTTTGTTAAGTATCCGGTGTTCAAAACCAGTTCTTATATTTTCCAAAGCACTTAATAATCTTCCGTTATGTTTGGTCGACATTCCACTTGCAGCACTACAAACATGTTTTTTTCTTCTGTAATCAATTATATCAATCGCGTCCATCTATTTTCTAGTAGCCCAAAAATCTCAGGTGACGAATGGTCGGGGATCAGTCCAAACTCGGTTAATGAGTCGATGCCCCGCGATATCTTCAGTAGGTCACTGTCGCTATAAAATAATATTGACCATCGATCTAAACTATAAATATTCAGAGATGACAATTCAAAATCACAACGACTGACTGCATATATTTGCATAGATCGAGAAATTTTTATCGGGGCCCTTAAAACGATGAGTTTATATTACGCTGTTTACGACGTGTGCCGATGTGCGTATATTATAAAACTTTTGCCGCCCGACGAGTTGATTTGACATAATAATATTGTTATTATATCGTTTATAATTATTTAACTTAGAAGGGAACAATAAGAGTAGTCGTGAATAACCGTACCTATACAAGTACAAATGTTATTATGACAAATTAAGTGACACATCTGTAAGACTGGTTTCTTCTATAGTGATGATAATTACAGGTCATGCTACTTATTTTATAACGGATGATTATCTCACGGTACAATCGTTGTTTCAAGAAGATTATATTAAAATTACGAGACGGTCATAAAACTTGGAGATATTATTTACATTTTAATTAACATTACCTATCGTAAAATTAATTTATAAATATTCTTTAAATAATGCATTATGCAGCCAAATATAATCGTGAATCACAATCGTGTGGTCGGTCAATTTTATCTGCGTGACAGTATTTTATCGGAGGAAAACTATACAACATTTGTCGAAACTTTAATTTTCCTTATTATATATAACGTAACCTCAACACTATGATAACGACAGTGGTTTTCGTAAAGTTACAAACTAAATAAACAAAAAAATAAATATTGGACCTGAGGGACCTTAAAGAATTTCATGAATTTTAATCAGATAAATTGTCTTCAAATAGCTTTTAAGCGTAATAAATTGTTATGCCTTTGAACCTTTTAACAGTCAAAAATATTGAAATATTTTATTTTATTTATTTACTCCCTCATTAAATGTAATTTTCATTTTTACCCAACGCTATTGATAACTCCTCGCGACAACAAGTGGTATCAATCTCAGTTTACGATATACCTAGTATTAAAAAATCTATGTAATAATCATGTATATTATGGATATAAAAAAAATAACTCCGAGTCTCATATGATTTTAACAGAAATTTTGTTAATTTTCTGTTTCGTTCGATATTACCGCGCTGCACATACGTATAATTCGACAGTCTTACACCCCCGACATATCGTTCGTCGTGCAATATATTATTACACGGTACAGTGTCCCCTCGACTCGATGATTAATGGTGATCACCCTTTGCACTGTTCAGTAGAGTATATTCGCAAACGGGCCCCCATTCATGACCTTTGGTGCACTCGTGCGCGGTTAAAGGTCGTCTATGTATCCTCGTTTTAGTAGAATGGGTTCAAAATTGATTTGTCCGCCGGGTACTATTATTTTGTTGTTCTGAAATCTTGCTAATGACCGCGAAAAGGGGCTTTCGATTCTCGAATCCCTACGCACGTTCTGGATTTATATATATTGCACGTGTACAGTACAAAAAAAATAGTGTATACACTCGACCTTAACTTTGTAAATGACCGACGCAGCGTTGTGTGCGTGAGAATTAAACGCGCGTGTACAACAATCGCTTCGGAAGGTGGTACATTATAGAGCCACCATCATAGTCGTCGACCTGTCAGCTTTTCAAAATCCACTCGTCGTGTACGTATTATTATATTATCGTGAAAAGAAAAAAAAATCATAATTTCCGTGTGCCTTCTGCCGGTCATCATTTGAATCGGTACATTACGATGCAAATTACTCGTCACTATACACACACACACAAAATATACATAAGAAAACCCGAGCAGCGCAAATAATTTAGCAAATATCAGACTTCATGCACACACATATATATAGACGTTAGACGTGATTCACAATTTGCATTCATTAAAGAATATTTAAATGCATATCT
The DNA here is from genome assembly GCF_002803265.2 of Melanaphis sacchari. NCBI lineage: Eukaryota > Metazoa > Arthropoda > Insecta > Hemiptera > Aphididae > Melanaphis > Melanaphis sacchari. The sequence continues at coordinate 1,234,112 of NW_020271635.1, forward strand.
TCTGTACGGCGTGTAATGCGTGTATGGAACATACCTATATGTAAATCAAGACAACAACAGTTACAACTTCAAAATTCTTTTTTTGTCTTCTGAATTTTGCTTCATATTTTCGATCGAGCTTATGAACAACATCTTGCGTACGTTATTTTCACGATCGTTAAAACACAACATCGAGTAATTTGTGTGTGTGTGTGTATATTTAGTTTTTTCTTATCTAATCTGTATCTCTGTCCCCTCTTCCACAATTCACAAACAATGATTTATTGGTGCAACATTTTAATTTCAGCCCTCTCTGAAATAGATAAACTGTTTTTTTATAATTTCCTTAATGTATTGCATTAGATTGATCGCAAAGTACATACATAATAATATAGTACAGGTATACGCTAATTACAAAAACAAAAATAGACGTTGATTTTAATTTTTAAATTTTTAATCCATGTGATACCAATGCAAAACATATGATTATAATATGATAATGTACACGCGGAGGCTTTATATTTTTTTTACAATATTTTTTGAGAAAATGATACTTACAAGCGGATAACTAGTTTGAAACAAAGTAGGCACCTATAATATTAAAAAAAAAATGCAAGGTTCCACACGAGTTTGCAGTAAAGTATGGTGAATATTGTAGGTCTGCCTTGAATTTCTGCCAAGTGGAAACCTATCATTCGTTTTTTATTCGATCTTACCCGTGATGGTGTCCCGATGTCGAACGGAAAAACACGAGATGATGGTGATGATAATGATGACAAGTGTCGGTAAACGATAATCGGCCGCCGCCGCCGCCGCGTTCCATTCGAAGGCGAGGGAAATGCAAACACGGTAGGAAAAAACGAATATTACCTGTATTACCTGCAGCACACCGCGCAGTCGATAGGTGTTACAATATTATTATGTGTGTACGTGTATATCGACTGTACGTATTATATATTGTTCGGCGCGTTTGAAAACGTATATAATATTTGTTTTCGACCGGGCAGGCCAGGAGAAGATAACGATACACACACACGAGACTTTATTATTATTATTATTATTATTATTATAATATACGACACTCTCAACGCGTCGTCGGGTTCGTTGTCCATAAAACAAGCAATGATTTTACGATGACAATATTATATACCTATACATATGTTACATTATATACACGCGCGTATACGTATATTATTATGTGCGTAGTGTATTTTTTCTTACCGTTTTTATTTTATTTTATTTTTTTCATTTTTTACGATCTCGTCGTGATGCAGTTTTTTTATTTCTGTTATTCCTATATATTATATCCTATCCGAAACACGAAAGCGATATTATTATACTCTGCAGCCGTAGGACAGCATGTCTAGAAGGTACCTATACCGTGAATCGCGATCGTTTGTGCCGGACGGTCGGTTCGCGGACTTAGACACGTAAATTATAATATACGCGTATAGCCGTATCATTATAGGCATAATATTCTGTCTATTAAAGCCATGCGAGGACTTTTTATAATGTTTAAAATTTACTAGATTTGGCCGTGTTTTTTTTTTCTTTAATAAACACAAAACGATCTTTTTAAAATTCTTATCTCATAATATAGGTAATACGTATTTAAAAATACCGGCAAGTTTTTAACTATACGTCGGGCGTTCCCGAACATTATTAAAATAATGGATTCATTGATGTGGATATGTTAAATTATTTTTACGTATTTTTCGTTCAATAAAAAATAGTTATTGTCAAATAATGTTGTTCTGAGCGAACGAGATAGGTACATACTATACGACACGACTGCTGAGCTGCATCTCCGATTTCGGTACCGTTGTCCGGACCTGCACGACCCGATAATAATACGTGGTAGGTAGGTACATGATATTATTATAGTTTCGTCGCAGTGCGTACGATTTTAATATATTTTATAATATAGTGATAACGACTCGTCTTAACTGCTATAAATAATAATAATAATTATCGTAACGCGCGTTTAGGTAATATCGTGTTTTTTTAATTTTTTTTTTTTTTTTTTTTATCGCCATCTCTTTCTCGGCCGTCGTCGGCGTTGTTCGCCGCCGTGCCTATGTCTGCACTTGCAGATACTCGTATTCGATATACGACTGCTGCGAGTGAACACGCCGCTGAACAGCGCGCCGTGTACCTAACTATATATAATTCAACATTATCGTCCGGAACCTATGGGTAGGTATACTATAGGAAGTGGATGATGAATATAATATACGCGACGAGACACGATCAACCTCGCTCGTTTCGCGCGTACGGTCACGACTTTAGTGCCTGTAACACTCGCGTCTATAATGCCATTATAATATTATAGTAGTAATAGTAGTAGTAGTAGTAGTAGTATACCTATAATAATAATATAATATATGCGCGTACGTGCGCGTCTCCGAAAATATTAATATAATTACACACTGCCATTATTAGTCATTAATGACATTACACCGGTGGCCCGGACAGCAGGGCTGACGTAATCCCACGGAACTGCACATGAATTTTTTCATAGGCGTTTTATCGTTATCATCATCGTCGTCGTCGTCATCATTATTATTATTTATCGTGATTTATTGTGATTTATTACATATTTTTATAGCGTTTAGTGCGTAGTCCTGATATTCGTATAGCGCCTGTGCAGTATGACCTCTGCGGCCTTGTGGCGCGCGTTGCCCAAACATCGCCGAATTTTTCAAAAATGTCTAAGCGATCGTCCGCACGCGTATAAGACACGTGCGTACGTTGTGAAGGCTTTAATATGCGAGCGAGCTTTACTCACTCACGTATATCATTGAGCTCAGCCCGTCCCTCTTAATCGCCAAAATAAATTATAAATCATACTGCATCGATCCGAACGACCGATATCTGAGAGCAGCTATAAATGATTCTTTGTTGTCGTGAAACGGTGATTTTTCTCTTTTAAAAAAAATATGTACCTGCTAGAACATGATTTTGAAAATTATTTTTTTTAATTATTTGAAAAATCATTATACAATCAAAAAGTTTACGTAGGCAATTATATGCTTTGTATATTGTATGGATCTTGAAATAATAATAAATAATATTTTAAATTAGCTATGTAAAAAGAGTAATATAAACTTACTACCTACCTACGTAATACGTATAATAATAATTTATTCATATTTCATACATACGCTATAATTTATAAGTTTATATCGGCCGTCAGAGTGCGGGTATACGAGTTTTTTCTTTACCCCGTGAAATTATTATTCGAGTCTTGTCTTTGCGAAAACTATGTACATATGCCGTCGGATGGTGAAAATGGCCGACCGAGCAAACAAGCAAAAAACTAGTCGACTCCACGACGATCAATGGGTAACCGGTCTGTGGTCTGCGTGAAACACACGTGCACCGTTATTGATCGATCACACAGACCCTTTGTAGTCGGACAGGATCGTTCTGCCACGCGTATTCCACAGATACATTATATCGTTACAATAAATATTTATAACCGTGTGCAGTACACGATTTTGGGACATATGAATTAATGAAATACTGTTTCAATATCGAACACATAAACAGAAAATCGTCTGTCGATCCCGTTCTCAATATTTTGTTTAGAAAATATCATCTTCTCCCTCCTTCTAAAACACGATGACGATTTAAACTTTCGTTTTACATCGTAAAATTGGACTTAAATCTAAGGGTGGTTGGTTTTTTATTGTAATATATTTGTATATCAATTGCACATCAATATCGTCTATATTGAAAAGTATGAAAATCTTGTCGACCTCCGCGTGGTCTGTTACAATACAATCACTGAACTAACCACGGATATAAACGTCCAATACCCGGTATCATACATATGACTATATATGAGTATTAGTAAAATTGTCCAAATCGCGGACACGCGGTACGTGTGAATTTATCTATATATACACACATTTTCGGAAACAATACGAAACGGTAGACACATTATCATTATAGGACGAGACGTCTTAAGGCCGTGGCGATGTGACACCCATACGTCTGTCTAAGTTGGTGAGGTCTGTAATCGGATATAGCTATGCCGCGGACACGTCGTCTGTGTGTACCAGTTTAAACAAAATTATTTGGCCAGTATACATACCGCAGTATAGTTGCGCGCTCAAATGGTCGTTCCCGATTCTCCAAAAATTGAAGATTTGTTGGCAAAAAAAAATTTCATGAAAAAAAAATATCAGCGTACACATCCCGCGGCGAGACGACCATACAATATCATTATATCCATTGTAGAAGTTTTTCGTAACGATGGCATGTCGACCTTGACGATCCGATCGAGGTTTCGGATTCGATCTTACCACAATCACACTATATTATCGATTTTATTCGCGACGAATAAATATATAAGTGTCCACTGCGAACTATGTGTTATAATAGTGGTGCACGTATTTTTTGTGGAATAGTGCAAGGTTAGATCAGTTACTTACTCCCCTGATATTTTCGTGGGGGGAAAGTACCATCTCAACCCTTTCCCCTCGGCTTGATTTCGGTGATTTTATTGTTTATCTAACGATATAGTTGTATATGATTTATTCGTAAATCATAACACGAGTTTGAAGACTTGTGTAAAAATAAACAATTTTATTAAGTTATGGTTTCGATTTTGGTGAATAAATTATTTTGACCCTCCCCCGCTCTAGTTTTGTACTAAGTTACGTTACTAAAAATAGTCGTAGGATATCTTCGTCCTCTGCACCATATCGTAATTACGTGTATCGTAGATATAGTAATTTAATATATTGTATGCTGCACGGGGTAACGTGCGCGCTACGCGTGGTTTGCGGATGTGTATTATAAGAAATAAAGAAATAGTATCGACGGCACCGATCGCGGCTCATAATATATTATTATATTAACATAATTGTAATAATTGTGTCGTGTCAGTGGGTCAACGCCGTCGCGATGATGTGGGAACATAATGGATATAATATATTATTCTTATTCATCTATATAGGTCTATCTATAACTATATAATATAATAATCCGATCACACGGTTGCGGACAATATATATATATTCAGTTGTGGGAGCCCCCGTTGACGTCTACATCGAGGCCCGCCGACCAGACGTGCGGTGGATACGATATATGATGATATGCGTATAATGTTATATTATATAGAGGTGTATTGTATGTATATGACTGTGTGCAAAACGTCATCATAACAACATATATGTATACGATGGTGATATATACATATAATCTTCATTGCAGCGTACGCTTTCAGAATATCGATTGACCCGTCGCGTAAAATATACATATAATAATCATATTATATAGGTATAATGTACTGGGAAAGTGGTAGCTGCTTTATATACTGTGCCTATATATTGTATTATTATAATGAATAATAATTATGACTTAAAAACCATGAATGGCAATATGCAACGATCCGGTGACGAGGCTACTAATTAATATAACGAAAATCAAAAGTGTATGCTCATTATTTTATATACTAACTAAAATATCGATCATTTATATATATATATTAATCGATTATTTTTGTAGGTGTATAGTATTATTATGAGATACGGTGACACCGTGAAAAGATCGCTTTTAAAATTATACAATTCTATGCTCTCGCAACCGTAATCACGGATATTAACAATAATAATTGTTGTATTTGTAAAATTGAGTGGTGATAGAGTTCTCAAAAACTTCTTGGCCGTTTGCTTAGCTTTTTAAGTAAATTATAAATATTAAATTGTAAATTTTAAATATGTTATTAAAATAGAATTACAATAGACCTTAATCATATTGTAGAAATATATTTAAAATAATAATAGTATATTTTAAATAATTTTACTATTTAAAGCGATATTAATTCAAAATATAGTTCACCCATTATTTCATCAACATTGTAACTGAACAACTTATGCAGCACCTTTGACAAGTTAGTTAAAGTAATAAAAAGTTTTAATTTTAAGTTACAACCGGTTTTGAATCTTTTCAAATCTCACAACATTTTAAAACTTTTCAACTAGCGTCACTATATATATAACTGTGGCTGAAAGAAACTTTTTGAAAGGTGGTAAGATTTTTGCATTTGTGTAGGTTGTCATGCAAAGAGACGCAATTTCGGGAAGGCCAAAATTACCGCGGGAGACGACTGCGTGTAATAAGAATATAATATATATTATGCGCGTGTGCCTGCAAACCAGTAGTAACCCGAGATGGTGAGTCGACGGATCCCGTTAGTATATACGACGCGTACTCCGGTTTTGTCAGTCATTATCATTAAACTACACGGAACCACCGTATAATAAATTAACATTATAATAATAAGTACACTTTATTTTTATTTTGGCTTTTTTCCGTTTCTTTCTCACATCATGTCTCACAAGAATTGAAATTACACGTATCCGGCTATTATAGCTACATAATATTACAGCCAAGTTTGCAGTATTTTTCAAGATCAACAATGAAAATTGTAAACCTTTTCTATATTATAGTCTATTATAATTAATTTAAGAATTTTCATCCATTAACAGGTATGTGAAGAGGTTGATGAATTTAATTCAAAGTTTACACGATTTATTACAGTATAATAGGTACCTAACAATAAAAAATAATACGATACATGTTATATACATATTATAGATACTATATTTTATCGAACGCACTATTATAATAGTAAGGATAGTCTGGTGACTGGTTTCACTCAATTGAGCGTTCAAAATACTTTTAAATTATTGAAAATTTTTTTTTGCAAAAAAAATGTGTTAATTGGTAGGATACATTTTTCGAAAAATATTGAAAAAAATGTAGTAGCTTGACTTTAATTTAAGAACTATAATAATAGTTACTACGTTTTATTTTGCATATCGATTAATTTTTTTTCATCTTAAATATTGCTATGAATGAATATTGCTACATCGTCAGTACTGCAATAAGTTCGTATCGAAGAAGACCCTTTGCATTACTTTAAAAATAAAAACTATATCTGTATTTCAGTACTGCATGCAGAACGTATCTCATTAAAACTAAAACAGGTCTGATAATTGAAATTCAGCCAAAAAATCGTTATATATATACTATAACCAGTTTAAACGTACATTTTCAATATCTTTTTTTTTTGATTGTATCGACGCAGCTAAAACTCTTAATAACATAATTCACTAAGTTTTTCCCATTATATGTACACATTTACAATATATTGATTTTGTAAATATTTTAATGTTTTTTTGCTATATACTCATTGATTACGCAAAAAAAATTTTTATTTTGTTAATCAATTTCGATTTATATAATATAGTTTGAAATTGGTCCCAAACAGCATTAAAATTGATAGTAATAATTGATCCGTCTGCGCATATTTTGTTCACGAGTATTCTAACAGACAAGTAACAATAAAAATATGCTAAACATTTTTATTATTTTAATAGTAATTATCTTTTAATTTTTTTTTTTTACATTTTAAAATAAGAACGCGTGTTTTTGAAGTTATATCTCATAATTATTTTGAGTGGATTTCGTTTCAAAAAAATTTAGTTTCAAACCAGAATAGTTAATCAATAAGAACTTAAAGTGGGTAAAAATTTAAATAGCTGTTAAATCAAAAACAAAAAAAAAAACGACCCTGTACACATAGTGCTACCCCATATTGGTGGCTTGGTGCATATTTTGTGTTTTAATCGTTGGCTTGAGTGCGTATATTAATGGGTTTTTCGAAACATATAAGTATAACATAACATTCGTCCTTATAAATACGTGCTGTAGACGGCTGTAGTGTATTACGTATAATACATATCTATTATAATTTCGTATATCGCCTTAAGACAATTGTATCCACTAATAGGACGGAGTAGGTGTACATATATAGCATTCGTCTGTATTCGATTTACATACAAATAATAACAACAATAATGGAACTTAGGAAGACGTTATATAATTATAATAGAAGCCGCGTGTTGTTGGATTGTCATTATCATTATCCATTGCCAAAAGGAAATTATATTCACAAATATACAAACAGGTTTCGTACACACCGTGGTCGTCTGCAATACTTTTCGACATGACTAGTAGATATTTAATATTGTTATTACTTGGTAACTACATACATGATATAATTTAAAAAAATATATTATACGCGAACATCTTAAAACTTATATACTTACCTACTCATACTTACGATTTAACGAACGTAATAATTTTTGAATTGTATTTATACGAATAACGTGAAAGCAATCGTATCAATATTTATTTTGTAAAATAAAAAGGCATGCGTTTTTTGCACTTATAGATTATTAGGGTACCGATATTTATAATTTACACAAATATTTTAGTCTGCAAGCAATATATAGGCATACGGTTTTAAGTTCTCATCAGTGCTATTTCAAATATAATTCTAAGTTAAATTAAGTCAATAATATTATAATATAGTAAAAGTTCATTTATTATTTATATCTAATAATTATAATAATTGTTCTCAGGTAGATTGTCCGCAATAATAATTGTATTGTACATTTTGATTTCGTATTTTGTGTACGAGTACTGTGTGATGTAATACAATATTTTATATTATTCACATTACTATTCTTATAAAGTCGGAGCAATAACTTTAATACAACCGATAACCGAATGTATAAAGCTAGTACAATATTGCTTAATATTTGAATTGGTACGCTAAAGTTAGGTTAGGTTAAGTTAAGTTTTTTTTATTTAATTATAAACATTTTATGTTGATGAAAGTATAATATTATTGTATAATGGATAAATACTATTATTAATCTAATCCAAAAATTAATCACCATGTACATAATATATACGTATGTTTCTACGCATACTATATATATTAAATAATTTGGAACACATCTTTTGTCAAAAATATAATAAAAAATTATTTTTCTGTTTGAGGTCAAAATCAATGATCTCTCGCCTAAAATCAATGGTTGCAAACTCGTGCAGAATTGTATATAAATTGACATTACTGATATTAACTAAGATAGTTCATGTAGCTGTTCTAGGGGTCTTAGAATCCGCACAACGACCGCAAACACAATGTGCGGATGTGTGCGTTCTACAGAAGAGAGAGGGAGAGAGGGAGAGACTGTGGACAAAATGAGAAAAAACCTCATATGAATGATAATGGTCGTGTGATATAATTTTAATGAAGAAGACAGCTCGCAATTATATTTGTTGTTATTTGGACCATTGTTGTTCGTGTCTGCGCCCGCGCGTGTTTGTGTATATCTATGTATGTGTGTGTGTTGTCGAAGACGAAGGTGATGGATAAAAAGAAACCGGCAGTAGTATAATGTTTTTTTGTGTGTGTCTCTTGTGAGTATTCGCTGCACGATGAGCGGTTCAAGTATACATATTATATATAATATAAATACATCGAAAACCCAGGGGTCCCGGAGGCCCTCTAAGGCTCTTTATCTCTCTCTTTTGGTTTTCGCATGTATATATATATTACACGTCACACAAGGTCAGTGACCATACATTTTATTTACCACGTCTAGAGACCGGGCGAATATAATAAAATTGTGTACATCGCCATCGCGCAGGTCGGGAGACGAAACTATACTGTGAATTTAGGTATATATTATATAATAACGTTGAAGTGAGTTGCCAAATAAATTTTTTTTGCCTTCACAGTGAAACATCACTTTGTCTAAAGCTTTTCTAAAGGGATGCAGTGTAGCCAAGTGTTTTAGGATGGCAAATTAAAAGATGGATTTTTAATTGTATGTGTTTTTAATGCTTAAAGTCAATATATCAAATGTAATTAAATTAAAAAATATATATTATATATTATCAACATTCTATTTTAAATAATTTAGGGCTGTTTAATTTAAAGTTAGGATGCTATAATATTTAGTATATTAATATATTATGTACCCCAATATACTGTTTTTATTTTTTGATAGCATATTTATAATATTATATACATTTTTCAGCACCGCGTTTATTCATTTATTATCATTTTCATTTTTTTCTTTGCTGCAGTTGTCTATTCAATTTCTAACTCTACAATAGCTATTGTAGAATTTGAATGAAACATATATATTGTATTATAGCGGTTTATAAAGCATTCTATAATAAGATATAAATGTATATATATAATGTATTAATTCGATGTCCTAGTATTTATTTTCGGAATTTCAAGAGAAAAATAATTATTTACATGATTGAAAAACGTAAAAGATCGACTTACCATATTATATAATGAATACTATAAGTGCGCTAAATCTGTGTAATATGTACATTATACATATTATACAAATCAAAATATATTTTATGGTGTTCAACCATTTAAAATGACGATAATTACCAAAAGCGAAATGCTTCATTATTCTAATATAATAAGACGTGACTGCACTAAGTATCCTGTTAAAAGCTTTTTTTAGGACATCATTCGTGATTTTCTTCTAATCGAACTAAAATTTCTAACTATATTATCATAACACTTGATAATAATATAAAATATGGGGGCGTATTTGACCATCGGTAAAACAACTAGATAAATTATCTAAAAAGCATATCATGTGACGTAATAATTATTAAGCTATAGAAATGGCATTATCGTCGAAAGCCACAGAATATTACAACCGCCAACGTATTCGTTCTAGTTCTTTGCGTCGTTCATGGGCAAACTGCTGCGTGATTAAGTACATAATATGCACAAACATATATCAACACTATTCTACACACAATATGAGCGATGCGCGCTTATCAATTTTATAATATGAATACTTATACAACATAATACGATAATATAAAATAACATATCGATGCGGTTTGTGTTCATATTTCGAGAATAAAATCCAGATGCAGTGAAAAAAATCTTTAGATTGCTGCATCGTATTTAAAAATAGTTAGGTTTTTTTTTATCAACGTTGCCTATTACCTGTAAATAGTTATTTTCCATTTTTTTTCGCAATGATTTTATGTCGCTGAATCATCTCCGTAGTATGTACACGATACGCTTAATAAGTACATTGTAAACATATCACTCGCCAACTGTTAACGTAATTATTGCCACTGCCACCGGCTGACAATAATACTAGACGTAAATGAAATAAAAAAGAGATGACCAAATGCATAGTCAAAACACAATTTCACGAACGCTGAACGGTAAGTACAGGCACAAGTGCACAACGCACCAAACATCTAACCCGTAATTATATTATTTTATGAACAACGTATACCTATATAAATAATTCGAGATTTCGTGTATCACTCTACTGTCGAGGCAAAACCGATTATCTTGAAGACATATTTAAGAGATAAAAATAAAAACAACGCGCGAATAATATTCTTGTTTACCCCGGAAGCAATCTCGTATAGCTAATAATTGTGGCACGCATCACGTACCTTCCGAGCTTGTCGACATAATTATGTCATTATATTATTTATTTAATATTTAAAATATATATGTTCAAGATTATGTCGATTTCACAATATCAATAGATTGAAATGGCACAGTTGGTCTTTATACATGGTAAATACGTATAATACTTCGGCATCGTAATAATCGAACGATTTCATTAAATCTTTGTTACAAAATATACATTTTATATTCCAAAATATTTCAATAAATCTTTTGAAGTCATACACCTCTTGTTATGCGTATAGTAACCTGCATACTATAATACATGCAATAAGAAATATGAAAACCAATTTTCTGAGAGGAAAAAAACACTTGTAGCGGCTGCTTTTGACACCACGAAGATCATTAGTTTGCACAATCCTATAACAGCTCTCCTAGTTAGTTTTTATAGAATATTATTTATACGAACCGCGTTTGTTTGCACATAAATATGGTTTTTTTTTTTATCGCCCTAAAGTCCGTACGTATTTTTTTTCATGTAAAATTGATCGTAACTAATCGTTAAACTGCACATAATAACAACAATAATATTAATGTAATGTAATATATAAATATAAATCGACAGACAGTAGCGGTACGTGAGGTCGAAGGCCTCGACGGAGACGGTGGTTGCGAAAATCTTACGAGTTTTTTTCGTCCCCGCGATGCAGTTCGCAGAACTATATTATATATATATATATATTATGGTGCATCAGAAAACCTTGAATTTTCCATCGGGCACCGGCCTTTGGTGGAATCGATTCGGCCAAATAGACATCTCATCATAGCGATTATAATATCATATACACGTTATTATATGTATTGTTATCATCGAGTAAATTATCACTAATTTCACGTAGGTAGTATTCATGTACATATAGGTAAGTTTTTATCAAAATATCAGATGTCCGTCGCACATCGACGGTCAATAACCGGATCGCGATATAATTTGTATTACTCGTGTCACGTTTTAGACCGGCAATCGTCATCGCACATCCGTTGCTTAGGTGACGCGTAGTGCAGCCGAGATGTGAGCACATGGGTTCGTGCGATGGCGACAGTGAAACGACGACGACAGTGAAACGACGACGACGACCCGGCTTAGACGAACGATCGTGCTCAATGGGTCAAGGCGGATCGAGACGTGAATTCGTAAATTGTCCTAGGAATCCGAACGGCGGGCGTGCGCTGCAGTCGTATCGTATCGGTTTTCTCATATATTGTGCGATGTCCGACGACGACGACGACGACGACACATCCGTTCGTTGTAGGTGAAGAATGACAATTATTGTCGAACTCACTCGATTTCTATTTTCTCCGCGTGGTCGCGTCGGCCTACCTACCGGCTATACACGATTATATTATATACCAGCTAAAATACAATTATTATTACAATATCGTCGATTTGGCTGGTGACTTTGACGAACGATCACTGTGTCGAATACAACGTAACATAAGTCATTGCACGGTAATATTTATAACCGCCGGCCGCCGTCCCGTCGGAACACCTGCAGCAGCACACGAGAGAATCCGGAAATTCAATCGGATGTACATATACCACCTGTATAATATACTCGTATATAATATGTATATGAATATTATTCGAAATCGACGAAATTATATGGCGTACGCGCGGCTGCTGCAGCGTTCTATTGAAATCGTTGAAACAATAGTCTATTCGCACAAACTTGTCAGATCGGGTCATCTATCCGCATTTGATGTCGCAGCAAACAAAATAAGTTATTATTATTATTATTATAGTTATACCGCAGTATGATGCGTGCATACAGTATCATCGTTCGACAGTCTTAAAATCATTCCGACGATCGATCATGAATATGTTTTTTTTTTTTTTTTTTAATTTTAATTTTAATTATTATCCAATTAAAAACAAATTTAACACGCATTAACGCCGTATAGTTATACATATAAACTTCTCAAGATCATATAATGTAGAACGAATATTAAACAACGTTATTTCTACGATACGTATCGTGTCAAATTTTTATTTCTTAAAACGATTCTAAGAAGATCGCACTAGGTACACGTACACAGCGGTTTAATACTCATAATTTATATCTTATTATAATATTAAATAAAGTTTTAGGAATTCAAAATATACAAACATACTTGTTTATATCATTATATTTGTATATATAAAATATATAAGTACGTACAGCAAACACATTATTTTAAATGATTTAATATCATTATGCAATTAGTACTTAGTATAATATTTGATTTGATTCTTTTTTTTGACATTAATTGTAATCGCGAGCTGCAGTTAATGAGATAAGCGTTACGCCTCTTCTTATTGTGAAACACATTGTACAATAGTTTGTCGCCGCGTGACCTTAATGCAACTTAGCATCAGCGCTGTACATCCCCAAGTTTAGTGTTTATAAGTAAGGTATACTGTTTGCTAAATCGCGTGAGTAAATAAACTTGTAATGACGAGCGAATAAGTATATATTATTTTAGATAATAAACACTACAATCATGATTGTGACAATGGTGAAATTATTTATTTATTTTTTTTGCGTTTGATTCGAAATGTGTAATCAGCACTAACAGTATATTTGAAACCTCGGGTCCAAGAGACGACGACGACGACTAATCGAGAGTAAAGAATAATGAAAAAATGTGCGTACATACGACGTGTATGATATTATATTATATTATACATACCCACATCACCTGCAGAGCTTATAACCCGAACTGGGCACATTGACATTTGTCTGAAAGGCGGCCAAAAATTCCTACGCGTTAACAATAATAATAATAATAATATGTGCGTAGTGCGTACAACCCGAGCCAATTGCTGGATAATCGCACGATATATGCATTGTAAAATATGTTGTGCCAAAAGTTTTGGCCTAAACCATTCGATGCTGCGTGAAAACATCCCGAAGACGCGCGATACGTAATACAGTTTTGTATCAACAATGAAACGACTACCAATCAATTTTAAACGATTTTTGTCATACATATTATACCAATAAATTTCTACTGCAAATTATATTTGTTAACTATATAGGTACCTGGATTTTAGATTCTTGAGTATATTGCAGCAACTTTAAGAGCATTACACTTCTAAAGCTTCAGTCATTCATCTTAAAAGATAAAATTTTAATTAAACTGTAACGTTGTGAGATATGCATATTTTACGTGTATTAAAAATATTAATTCTTGCATCACAAACACTCGTCGCATTACACTTTTTTCATTGTTTGGTATGTGGTTTTATAGTTGAATTATCGTCAAAATATTTAATTCAAAATTCTCGAAGTATAGTAACACTCGGAGAATACTAAACCTACACTTTGAAAAATATAAAATGATCGGTTCTTGTAAGTAATAATATTTCAATCGTTTTAACATTCATACTCCGTCTAATAAGTATCAATAAGATAGCGTAGTGCGGTAGTCGCGAACTCGTGTAGTGTAATTATTATAAATACATAATATTTAATAATAAGTGTGCTCGCGCAGGCATTGCGTAACACACGTGTACCTACATTTTACAACATACATAGTTATTGAAACAGTTAAATATATTATATTATAAACGTTTCTCGGGAACGAAAATATGCGTTGTTACTTATTTGGCATATTTACTTGTTACACGCGCGTAATACGGGTGTCGCCGCGTGTAAAAATGTATATTATAATTTAAGTAGGTACAAACAAACAAATGACGAAATAAATTTTTACGATTATCATGCGCACAGCTCGAGGTGGCCGGCACGCAACCGCCGCGTCGAAGGTATGCGTAGAAACAATAATAATTCATTATATTTTATAATAGTTATTATTTTATTACAGTGTATAAACACTCCGGCTTACTTTCGTCCGCTAAATAGCGACATAAAAGATTTTCGTGAGCACAGTCCATAAATTGTAGTCGAGAGCTCATTATTCGGCATAGAGGTCATAATGTAATATATACATTATAAAATTTTATTATAAATCGAAAATTTTGATTTCAAAGCGTATACTATTAGAATAAATCCGATTGTATCATCTTCGTTTTAATAATTTATTGTCTACATGTACCTATGTACTTCCCGGACACGCGTAAGAGGCAGGATGGGATCTATTTTCGTGTGATGATAATAATAATATAGTGCCTGTGATTCGTGCAACATAATATTGTATTATGAACATTATAGTGACGACATTTTGAAGGGCGCTATATATGCTATGAGTGCGCAAATCGTAAAACGCGGTTTTCGCCGCGATTTCTATCGGGTGTGACCCCTACACCCGGCGACCTTAACCTCTGCAAACACCATAATCCCATTTCGACGATGGGTAATAATACGTTGGAAACGTGATTTTTTCTTCTACCTCTTCTTTTACGACTTGCGACGCACGGAAATAATAAGAATCGAAGTAGAAATGAAAAAAATTCAGGTTGAAGATGAGAAGAATAAAACGAATAAATAATGTCCACCCGAAGGTCTTCCGGTTTTAATCTTAAATTATCGAAATATAATAAATTTTTTGCAAACACGATTGCCAACTATGTATAGCTGGTAAATATATAACGACGTAATGTGGCCAAACAAGTTTACATAATATTATATTATATACAGAATACTTCTAAACAATTTTTGCGACTGTATATTTTTAACATAACATTCAAAATTTTTAATTTCCTTTCATTCTTTAAATACGAATATCAATGGAAATCTTGAAATCTAAGCAGGATTAAGGATACCATTTTGTTCAGTTTCGTTGATATGGGTGATTGAATATGAAAATCGATATTATTTTAATACTTTTAGCAATTCGATACCGGTTACCTGTATATCCTTGTATCTGTGTATTTATTTATAATAATACTACAGTATGATTGTAAATTAATTTTAACATAAGTAAAGGGAATGTAATTTGGGGAAAATATTAGAAATACTTTACAAAATAGTTAATTATACACCTCTACAATTATTGAATTATACAAAATAATTATAAATTATTTTGAAATTATTATTATTCATAATAATATCTTTAATACTACTTATTATGTTGTATACTTGTATCATAAATAATGTAGTTAGACAAACTTGGGCTATAGTCATTTCATCTAAATATCAAATTATAATTTGTAATTTTTTTCATAAACCTACAGGCCAAATATTAAATAAAAATATTTTCCTCGTTACTTTGTCGTTACGAAAAATAACTCGTTATCCTACAACCAGAATATTATTATTGTTTTTTTCAACATGCAGTAGTTTTATTGTGCATTACAATTATACTATAGTAGTAATCTATACATTTACTGAATGAGATTAAAACCATCACACGATAATAGTCGTCAAATAATAATATAATAACGGTAGACGAAAATAACCTTAACATTTAAAAAAAATCGTATATTACGTCGCTTATAGTCTTGATGCACAATGCACACTGCACATGCTGTGGTTGAGTGATATATAAATTCATCGTCGGAAACCTTCCACACTCGTTACGTATGCAAAACGGGTGATTATCATTAAACTATTCTTCGACAGATACATACGTCAAACGAAAATAGTAGTCGTCGATACGACAATAATGATGATGGTGATTATTATATTACAGCAGGTACTTATACGATTTTATAATAAATGAACTCGTTGGCCGACAGCCAGTCTGTCTCGCCAGATAGATAATATATTGAAGTCGTGATTATAAGTATAACAAAATATTTATCACATTATATATCATCATTATTACGCCGTTCGTTGTACTCGTGGTTTACGAGCCGTATTATAATATTATCGTTGTTATTAACACGCGCAAGTACATCGCTTCATTACATTTTATAATATAAAATTACCATATAAATATAATATTATAATAGTATGGATTAAATCGACAGTCTCATAATATATTATATGCTATAATATTGCTATACTTATAAATTACAATTTACATATATTGTTTATTTATACTCGTAGAATCTAATTGATATACCTACCTATTATTTTATAATTTTCAGTTAAAAGAATAGTATTCTGATTCTGTTATGTTTTCTATTTTACTCGCGTAAAATACTGGACGCAAATAAGACCCACCATAAAATCATAATATAAGTGGTGTAAATACTATGCGTAGTTAAGTAAGTCATAGCTGCGCGTTTGCCAGTCGGATTTGTCATTAAAAACAACTGCGCGACAACAAGGAATGAAAAACGAATTAATACATTGAGTGCCGCCAATATTCATCCACAAAATCCGAAACGTCATAAAAATCTCATTAAGAACATATACCTGTTGTAATTTTCGTAATCGTATGTCACTGCCTCGCGTCGATTAACCAACAGAGTGGTAGATGACATACGACGTTTTCACTAGAAATATCACAATAAATCTCACCACCGCCATTGCGCAACATCTGTGCTAACGAATAATAATTATAATATTTAATAATATATCACATCCCGGTTCAGAAGTCGATAATTATTGATAAACACTGCGTTGAAACAACTCGTATGGTTACATACATATTATGTATTGCTGCAGCTACAATAATAATAAGGCAATCTGTGTACCGCGGTTATTATTAATATGGTTGAAACGGCGCAGTAAAATTGTAGTATTATTGAAATTTAAAACTTCAACCACAATATAATATCGTTTTACTTTTATGTTATAAATTTATAATATAAACCATGTGCGAGCATCGAAAGTAAAAAAGTAAACTAAATCATAAAACTCAAACTTAGGTATTAATTATCGATGTATGTATATATAGTATCCGATGTATTAACTATATCGTTACCAATTTACACGCGTGACGTTCCAACAATAATAATATACATATTATAACGCGCAATATGTTATATTATAACGTTATTTGCTTAAATATTAAAAATAAAAAAAATAAAATGTTTTTAGTGAAACCGACTCCGTATACGATTGTCGTTTTAATGGTGTGCGTTTTTTTTTCTAGGTTCAGAATACCAGAAGTTCGTCTATACAAAAGCTGTTTCGGTAAGTCCTGTTTAGTTATACGTTACGATAACAACATAATAATATGATATTGTAATAAATTTAACGTAGTAAAATAATGAACCGTAGTCCTCTCGACATAAATAGTAAACATATTCACGGTGCGTACCTATAGAAGTGTATTATATTATTGTACGGTGTATACCACCCGTATGCGCTGTAACACGTATAACATGACATTACATAGCGTTTGATGTCGCGAAAACTGTGTCAAACGACTGGCTCGGTGGGCATACTTCATTACATTTAGGCCGATCAGATCGATTTTTCCGTATTCCCTATACCTATAGTTTTTGTCGCCTCGTCTCCGACCGTCGAGTTCGGCAGTGGCTGTGTACACGACAATATACGTACGTACGGCATAGCCCCGACGCGTCTTTTTAATTCGATAAACACATTATTATTATTATAATATAATGACGCGCGGGTAATATTAATATTATTATCGACGAGAGAGTGTGGGCCACATTAAAGTTGTAAAATTATTGGCGTGATGGCGGGTTGTTGAACCTGACGTGAGCTAGTAGTCTTCTTCTCCCGCGACTCTGCCGCAGCACACTTGCACACACATTGTATGACACACCGCGGCCGATGTGCACAAAGCGTTTGTTCGCGATTATTACAATAGAGTACCGTAATAGCAATATATTATATTATATATAGGCGATTATATCAAATACGCTTAAACTCGTTACTCGTGTTACTTATTATATTAACCCGTTGCGGTAGAGAATAAGCTTTCCGTGCCAAATGCACAGTATCTTCTCCGACGATAATATTGAAAAAATGTCCTTCTTCCGAGGGTGCAGGTTGTCCCAAGTCGCCGCATCCACTAAATTTGGCCGGGAAAATTTCCCCGAACATCTCACCCATGTGCATGTCAACAACTCCATTTTAGGCTGCTGTCGTAGCGATTCGTGCCATGGCCGCTATTTTTCATTTAAATATTTTACCCAGAGTATTACTATACATGCACGTTAGTTCTAGAAACTAGATTAAAAATCGTTGTACATTTCATAGACAGAACCAATAATGAAAGATATTACCTATTGCCTATTGGCAATTAAAATTAACAGTAGATACACATACATTTATATTTTCCACTAGACAATACTTATTGATTGTCTGCACCATATTTTTCGAATTCCGTAATAATATAATCGGTAGACTATAATACAATTTACGTATAATATGTGTACCAATTTTTTGTTATCAATTTCCTCAGTTCACGTGTATCCATTTCACATTTTTAACTACCAGATCGACGAACAAACGTTTTCATTATTTTCGTTTTACATCTGCAGCGGCTATATTATTGCATACTACATTATGTCTACCATAGATCAGTATATTACACAGTATATTAGTAGGTATATAAATAATGGAACGTACTTATTATCCATGTAAACACGTCTTTCACCTTCTGCAATATTATACACTATCATAATAATAATATTATCGGTCAGTGAATAATTTTTATTCTAAAATCTTCTTATGTGCATCCTCTACCTCTCTTCACAACCATCGTCATCGCTGCACACACGTAAATCATAAGTCGCAAATAAATGTTTAATATTTATCATTACCTTTATAATATAATTTCCTTCCGCATCCGATAAATATATACCATGTACCAAAATAATTACATACATATATACTACTTATATACTGCGCAGTGCGTGTATATAAAATAATAACATTATTATAATTTTAAATATTATTTTACTCGAAATAGCCCGACAATGGCGTGTACATTCGTGATTTTCATTTAGTTTTTTATTATAGATCTTCGACGCGTATTTCAATAGTATACCATATTTATGTGTGTGTGCATATTATATTTTATACATACGTAAATAACGCTAGTAAATTCCGAATCGAACAATTAGAAATGACGGACGTTAGACGTTTATTATTATTATTATTATTATTATTATTATAGAATTAATGAGTCCGCACGCGTGTTTGTATACATATATAATATTATAATTCTCTCGAAAATAAAATAATGTGTGCGCGGTCGAGATACATTGTGTTATTATTTTTAACTTTATAAATATACAAATAAACACAAATATATATGTAGGTACAAACATTTTTCTAACTATCATTAATTCTATTACATCGTTACTATGGCAAGGTTAAGCCATGTATAATATATACATTATACAATAGTAATAATATAAATGTATATCATATTAAATATTGTACACGTTTGTGTAGCGACAAACAACGTTAATTGATTCGTCAGAAGTCGGAAATATATAATACAATTAGCAACTACCAACTCTCCCATCGAATACGGTTTAACATAAATAGTTCTATTCGAACAGCTTTTTAGATTAAAACGTTGAAAATTCGAGCGATTTCCATAGACTTCCTATGAAAATATTATACGCGTATTCCTTGATAACATTTAGCTCGTCTTGTTTGGAATCGTTCTCTCCTCCGGGCCCGTCATACACTTATATACAACTACTACAATGCACAGGAGTTGCGCATAAATCGCCAACAGCAAGAGTTTTAATAAGGTCGGGAGTGATATGTTTTCGTTTTGACATTGTGTAATATTTAGACATGCTTGGACGAAAACAAACCCATAGCCGACTCTCATTTCTCGTTAAATATTATTATTATAGATATTTAATATTTACATTATGTGCAACAAACAGGTCGTTTTCTCAAGCGAAAAGAGAAATAAAGTTGTTATAAATAATAAACAAATTTATAAGTTATCGTCAGATTAAAAAAAAAAAATCTATAAATAATAGATTAAGGTAATATTATAATTTTTTGTTTAAAATTATACCGATTACACAATGAATTATCTGAGCTGTGCACTGCACTTGCTGTCTACGTTGGCATTGGGGAATTATCGTTACTAAATTCTACGTAAACATTCGTGGAAACAGACTTTTAAATTCAGAAACCCCAATTGCGAACGAGGTCAGTCTCAGTCAACTGACGGGAAACGATACCGGTCGCCCAAACACATCAGTGTGGGAGCCCGTTGCAGCAGACCACAGTTGACCGTGGTTGCGGTATCGTCGCCTCGGGGTGAGTGTATAATAGTATGCAAAAAAAATTCACAATAACGGTATTACAGCATACAAAAAAAACCTACTCGTATAATTTATATTATTATAGCTGATCTGAGCAATCCGGACCGAATGACGCCACTGCATAATCACAGAATTTCTTCGAATTTTCCGTCAGCAAACGCGTTAGAACTATGTGAAAATAATAAAATATAATTTCAATATAATATACGCGCAAGTAGTTCATTTAACTAATCTATTTTTGTAATATTAAAATTAAAAAAAAAAAATGTTTAAATGATTTAAATATTATCTATTTATTAATTTTACAAAAATATCTATCGTACATTATATCAACCTGTATATTAAATACCTAATAATAATAATATATTATTATTAAACCTATATATTATATTTAGTAATATCGCTATTCGTTAATAGGACGGTTGCCGATTTCCAATTTCAGCGCGTAACTGCAATACACGCGCTTCGCATACTATATCCAACGCTGTTACTGAAAATTGCAATTGCATTTTTTCGGTCACCCACAGCAGCGTTAGAGGTTTATTATACAGCATATACATCTAACGGCTAACAATATGATACTTAATAATACATACAACGATCTAATGTAATAATAATAATAATAATAATAATGACTGACACGCACGAAGGACATATAAAAACGCATCGTTCCGGAAAGCGAGAGAGAGAAAAATCGTG
Organism: Melanaphis sacchari; assembly: GCF_002803265.2. Taxonomy (NCBI): domain Eukaryota; kingdom Metazoa; phylum Arthropoda; class Insecta; order Hemiptera; family Aphididae; genus Melanaphis; species Melanaphis sacchari. Next base: position 1,256,179 of record NW_020271635.1, read on the forward strand.
CCACAGATTTGCCGAACTGTTGATATAAAGGACGAATATTGATTTTTGTACTGTATACGCACGGGACCGCCGCGGTCAAATTATGATTTCACGTAACGTCGCGCCCATTAGCCAATGCCTTATATGCAAAATTAACTATTCCATTATTTTTCGATTTTAGAAACTTTCGTTGTCTGTCATACATACCGGAACTTGATAGTAATATGTACGCAAACGCTAAATCGATAAAGTGGAAAAAACTTCCTCAAGGCAGTCGGGTAATTTCGTAAGTTTTCTAGCGAATTCACGTCATCCGGACAATCAGTGCGAGCTAAATATTTACTCAGGAAGGCCACTTCTACGCGATGGCAAGCGAGATAAATCTTTATAGAGGACATATGCGCCTAGATAGGTTATGCGATTCTGAACTTCTGGCTATGTGGCTCGTGTTCGAGGGAATATAGGTGACTAGGTAAATGCGTTATTAGAATCTTTATTGTATAACTACGCAGCTCGTTATTGTTTCTACTGCAATACCGCGTGAAGTCATGTCCGGTGGATTTCCTTGAGGTGATAAACAATTTAGTAATCGCGCTAAAAAGCAAATATGAAATGTATATTATTTACGTATCATTGTTAGAGGTCGTCCAAATTAATTAATTTGGCCTAGTATGGAATATAAAATTTTTTATATAAATATACTGCATAGCAATCTATCCCCCAATGCGGTGATTGCCCAGGCAAATCGGTAGTAGTTCTTAGTGAAATTAATTTTCCATAAGCTTACATAATATATTAATTATATCCAGTTCTCTATTTAATGTGCGTGGCGCAATGTTATTATTCCTTTATTTAAATAAAAACATAAAATAATAATTAGTAATTATTACTATCGTATATTTATTATTATTTAATTTATGGTCGTAAGTAATAGTATAGTGTACACAAGTTTAATATACATTTTTACTCGATTGTCAGATATTAGAGCATCAATGGCCACAACTATAAATTATTTTCTCTGTATACGTATTATAGCATTTTACACGGTTTCCATATGTTAAAGTTTTTTCAGCGTTTCTTATTTTTAGGGAAAGTATATTAAAATATTAATATTATAATTTGACTTTACGTATAAATATGATATTTTGATTAAATTATTTAATAATTACAAGCACATAATTGCTTAATCACTAAAATGTGCCTAAAATTCAGAATAATTAAAATCAATATTCAACAAAACCATAAATTATTATTTTAAAAATGCTCTATTGCATGTATAACCAAAGTTTTAATAAAAAAAAAATAATAAAATAAAAAAAATACTTTGTTTATTAAATTTCTTTCCATTTAACATTAATTTATTATAAAATTAAAATTAAATATATACCTATTATTTGTTAAATATTAATTTCAATAGGTCAATCATCCTATAAAACTTTATAATAATTAATATCTAACATAATATGTATATTATAAAATTATTTTAACACTAATTTAATAAGTTCTGCTAGTAATTTTTATTTTCATTAGATTAGCCACATACCTTTGCATATATATATGAGTACACATTAAACATTATAAATACTATAAAATATTTATTACTTCTTGATAACTATAACGTTAATGCAATGATTGTCCAGATTTTAACTGTATTATTCGATTATCAGCTTAGACAGTTCGGACATTTCTTTATATTCTTTTTTCCAAATCACAGAGAAACGCTATACACGAACTGTGTGCATATTGTAGAAAATACTAAATACATCTGATGTACACACTGCCATACTGGTATATAACTATATAAGACGCATTAGCGATTGTCAGTTTACTTTAAATTATGATAATATTACAGTGATAAGTGACAAAAGCCGGTTTTCTTCGTTGGCTACACGTGTAGCCATAATTTGTACATGGTCGCCGACAACAATGAAATATTAAGGTGTATTAATCATAATCTCCGGCGGGAAAACCATATACGAATTACGCGTATGCACAGATGTACAATATGATTACCAATCCTAAACGATAGAGAATTATAGAAAATCTTCTCGTTACCGTGCCGCGAACCCCGTTCGACATAATTGTTGTGCATTGTCGTCCGCGTCGTTTTATCGGACACCTGTATCTGATATTCCGATATATATTCTCACGGACGGTAAAAAGCACGCAGTGTCCGATACGTGCCACGCATACGTGTGAATTCGTATTTATATACATAGGTATAAGTTGCAGGAGGAGAGCATACCTAAACAGAAAAATCGGTATGATATTATATTATATTTCTTATTAAATACAACGTCGAACGGCGATATATAGGAACAGTTTTAACATTCAGACCAGTGCACGCGATCGTTCATTCATCGCGTATTATATACATTTATACATTGTACCAATACAGCGTATAAGTATATAATAAAATATAATTTATACGCACGTAAATGTCCTTCCCTTGCTATGCAGCCGACACCACGTCAACCGTATGGACTAAACGAGAAAAAAAGACGTTTTGATATCTGCTGTATAGTTGCATCGCCAATACCATCCCTTGACCACCAACCCTCAACCACAATTACTCGACCAACATCACCTAACTACAATATTCCGACCTGCCCTCTGATCCTACTATGCAATTTATTATATTCGTATTCGTATTCGTTTGCTGCCGAAAATCCATTTCGTTTGACAACATACTAAAATTGTAAGTTCAATTTTAATTACCTGATATTTTCAAATATTATTTATAACTTTATAAGATTATAAACATGTTATGATAAAATATTTGAAACGGATAAACATTAATACTTACTTAGTAATTATCGATAGGTTACTTATAATCAACATTGGTTTGGTCATTAGTTCACAATTTTTTTAATAATTATCACCTGATATCTACTATAGGTAATATCTGAGAAATTTAAATTTCAAATAATTGTAGAATATTTTGTTCAAGTCGCTGAAAATTATAGTATGTATAAATATAAAATACCATACTCTATCATAAGTCAAAAACACTAGAAAAGTGAATATTTGCCATATACTCTCTCCCATCCCAATACACTACTTCTAATAGTTATAAGCGTTTTAACTTCGCGGAATGCATATCACGTCATAATATTTTACTAATATTTATTATCGGTCTCTCACTACAGTTGGCTTTGGCAATAATATCATAATGAATACAATACAATCTACAATATATGAATATTACATATATAAGTAAGATAATCATCAATCAAACATCCAGTCCCAAATTTTATAGATGTGAAACATTAATTTTTGGTTCCAAAAAAAATAGTGATTTTAATATTATACATTCCGGTGTCGGTTAGCTATATTCTACTATTGATTCTTCTATTTGTCATGAGTTCGTCACTGAAAAAAATTCATTAATTTTTTTCTATCAACGGATGACAATGAAATTTAATATATTTGCACGTTTCTTACCCTTCAACGATCATAATATACTCATATCATCAAAACAACAATCGTGATTTGAACGTCCTACAATTCATTAGGCATAATAGCAGTCATCGGCGACGTTAATGTGTGTATTTATAAATATATGACTTGATCGATCAATGTAAACAATTATTCACGACTTTATTTACCTTTTTTGTCTGAAAATTGTTGTTAAAATATCCAATTTAATTATGTGTTGCTACAACAGCGTGTGTCTCTCGTCGTTATTTAATAGTCACAGTCATTCACGCGCACGATTTCAATATTTCTTTGACTGCAAGTATATATTATTATTTATCACATAAACAAACGTATAATTTGATTTTTCAGTTTGAGAAAATAATGATCTATTGTTATAATATAATATACTCGCATCTCACATGATTATCATAAGTAATATGTTGTGTTAATAATTTTAAGCAATTAATATTTGTATACTTTAATATGTCATCTTGTATTTAATTTATATTTATTTTAATCGTGAAAGTATAATATAACAAATTTTCCTTTGAAACAAATAATTATCTGAAATTTAGTTTAATGTGAGGAGCAAATTTTTATCCTTAACAAACGTTTTCCATTAATTTCGACGACTAGGTAGGTATATCTTTTATTTAATTTTTTCAAAAATCAAAATTTGAATAAATATGTTATCAAAATAAAACATAAAGAGTTGTATGTCAATCCATGTGCGTAATAATAATATGTTTTATCAGTGACCACGATTTTCTATTTAATCGCAAAACAACTGGTCAGTAATCTCTCTTGATCGTTTATTATTATACTATTGGAAAATGATTATTATTGTTATACTATTACCAGAAACGGTAAATTTTATTACTACTTATGAATTTAATTTCACCTTAGTTTATGTATATATAACTTTGAGCGTAAATCCCACCGTTAATTATATTATTTATTATTTAAACGAGCGACTTTGCAGCGTATACACACATCAATTACCGTTGTAAGCATTCATTTTTTGTATTGTACGTAAATCAGTCGTAATATCTGTGTTTTTTTTTTTTTATGAACGCATGACTCCACAAAAACGCATACCTCTAAATAGTAGGTATAAAACATATACATTCAAGCATAATATATTAATATATAATATTATGTTGGAACATCAATTATAAACCGAATATAAAAAATTGTAATAATAAACATGAAAGTACCGTTTTTTCTCTTGTATAATAGTTGAATGAAAAACTATATTTATTTACACTGTAATGTTATAAATATATTACAATAAATTATACGGTTTAATTTATAAAATAAAAAAAATCGTGCAACCGTTCGGTACTCATATTATGCCTGCAGCACTTCCATAAACCTATTACCTAGGTTACATAATATTATGATTTGTCGCTACCGAAATTTTTTTCTCATCTATATTTTTATTCGTTATATTATATACCCTCAGAAACCTATAACAATCTTCAATACGCAAAATAGTGACTAAAAAGTACATTAAGGAAATTTGGAACAGGATATTTGATAAAACTACGTACAATAGTCTTGATTTTCGTATCAGTTATTATTATAATAATAACTGCATAGCTGCAGTTATTGCATTGTTGTTTACCATATTGAAGAGACTGAGACGAAATGAATAGCACACACAATTAATACGTTGGGTTATTACAGCGTTAGAGACTTTAACAGCCGTCAAAATTGCGGTCGAATCGCCGCATTGCGACACACAAAATTTATTTCTTAGATTAGATGCAGTTAGCCAGTATAATGGCAATGCGATAATACTATTATTATTGCTCTATCCGTCTATCGCGATCGGCGCGTTTCTTGCGTGGTGACAGTTCGTATGTCTACGAGTTTTTTTCGTATAGATACATTTTTTATTATATATTATACAGATTACATAGGTAGGTACAGCAATACACAGTATATATATGCACACGTGTAAAGGCGATCGCGTGGCCAACCGGGATAACCAGTTCTTCTGGGAAACTGGTCGCAGCACTCGGGTATTTTTGCGTATTGTCCTGCGAGTAAATATAATAATAGTATGTTTAGCTAGGAGACGGAACGAAAAAAAATTTTTTTTAAAACTGACTGGTTTATTTACGGGATTTACGCACGCGGTGGTGAGTTATCGTCATTATTACTATTATTATAATTATATTGTTGTATATACACGTAACGTAAATTATACATTAAATAAAAAATAATATATATATACATGTATACATAAATTTTTCACGTATTTTTTTGAATCTTATGCCGAATTTTTTGAGTAAGAGATTCATTGATAGATTCTTATTTTGGCGACAAAAAACATTTAATAATAAGACACAATTTCAATTAATGAACAATAATAAACAAATTAAATTTAAAAAAATTCTTTTTCATCGATTGGAATTTAACCACTATTGTTATAATAAGGATGGGGAGAGATCCTGTCTTAGGGTTTTTTAACTAAGTACAGTTAACTAAGATCTAAGTGATGGTAGAGTGGCTTACAGTAGGTACTAAACATATTAATGATTAACATATATGAATAGAGGAATAAAATGTATTTTTATGATAACCGATGAGTGACTAATTAAACCTTTTATATAGTATTTTGGGTTGAAGAGGCACTGCATGGACTCCCATGACTATGTATTGAACATTTCTTATAGCTTCATAAGTTGAAGCTATAATTTGAATATGTATTATATTTTATGTTTAGTTATTTTATAAAACTAATACTCACGATTTTTTATGTACGGAGCAGCAGCATGATGTAGAAATAAATATTACAATACAATTTAAGCGATGAGTAATGCCTGTATTTAATTAACCAACGCGTAACGAAACAATGAACAAATTTAAATCACCATTTATTTACTTCGACTGATCGCGGTAATAAATATTAAACTTTAGAGAATAAATATCAGCTATATTATTATACCATATCTACAGCGATGGAGATTGGTGAACAAAGCGCTTATCTCGAAAATCGCCTAACGTACATAGGTACTACAAGGTAACCCATTATATGCATACCAATGGCCACAATATACCACATAAAATAATATTACTATTTAATTTTAAAACAAAAAACGGTTGGAACTATAATATATATATTTATACACAGAAATTGGTTTTATATTATAATCAAATCTACCCGAGGGCATAATATAGTGCAGTCGGTGTTCTAGGATGTACGAAAAACTGTTTAATAATAATAATAATATTATGATGATGATGATGATGATTTTTTTCAGTAATAAATGCAGCGTGTCTGCACTCTATATATATATATATATATATATATTTATGTATTAAAAACGTCATATTACTTTAATGCGTGTATCGTCAAAAGAGGTGTGAGTCCAGAGGCGGCATGTATGGAAAAAGTGATTGGGGGGGCGAGAATTTAAAAAAACAATCCAACTGTAATTAATTAATATTTAATAACACGCGTCTTAAGCGGCGGCAGTCGATCGATCATCTGGAAGACCCGACGGCGTTTGGCACATAAGGGAATATTTTTATTTCGTTATTTATATTTATTATTTTGTTGTGATACACGGACACGTGTGGCATGCAAACTCGAATTTCGTGTTAATTTAACATCATATTATATATATAATGTACATGAGTACGGTTCGCTCTAGGCCCAACGATGCGCATCACTTATGATTTTATAAGATGTCAGGTCTATCTGAGAAACACATAAACAACATTATCGATTACTAAACATGACGTGCAGCGACCGAGGAAAAGAGCAATATTCTATGTTATATAGTGTTTAATTAATTTTCTGCTTCCTTCGTCATCAACCGACTATTATATTATCTATGTATAACATATTTTATTACAAAATAATATGCTCCTACAAATCTCCGCATGATGGTGTAGCTAGAAAGACCTAACGCAATTCCTGTGATAAAATAACATTAAACGATTTATTATTATGTTAAACATGTACTGTACATTTATATATGTATGCACAATCATGACCAATGGTTGTATACTCATACCATGTACTTTAATATACGTATGGCATCATTGCATATATATATATAATATAGTAAGTATAAACATAGCTCGGGGGTTCCAGTAAACCACCAGCTTTATACGCGTATCTGGGATCACCAAGATTTACGCCGTCAAGCCAGGGTCGGGGCCAACTTCACGTACACCGGAGTCACTGACCATCGCACACCCTCCAATAGATACGTCAAAAATTATATTCATCTCCACTCTTCGGCGTTAACGTAAGAGAACGACAATTAAAAATATCTGTGATTCACAACAACCACGACGCTAAATAATTTACGAGTTTAATTATTAAATTAATTTTACGATTTATAAGTTAGGTAAGGTATAATAGGTTTTTTTGTCGTTTATTTACGGGATTACGGGATTAGTTTTTTTAGATTTTCTGTTCTTTTTTTTGTAGAAAGGAATTATACGTGAATGACTCACTCATTCGACCGCAATCTTCGAGGACAGGTTTTTCGTTACTCCTGAGAATTCGTATGGGGTTAAAAAAAAAATTCCAAATTCCCATACACGGACCCATACATCGAGCTGCATGTTGTGAAGAGTATTGGCTGTTTAGTAAAATACACGTATACGTTTTGAGAATTAGCGATGCTTGCGCTGCGAATTTTTAAACTGTTGGCTGTTCGCATGAATAGGTACCTATAATAATAATAATATAATCACTCCAAACCGCAGGCTAGTGGAATTTATTTTTCTCTCTTCTCGTTTTGCCGGTAAACGATGATGCATCGGGAAAACAATGAAGTGCTTTTTGTTCGTCAATCGTCTCCGTGGTTATAAGCATAATATTGTATTGTATTTTATATATCGTACTCTCCGTGCCCGTAAATATTTATAGGTATAGTGATACATCGATGACGCGTGCATCACGTCGGCGCGAGTACGCAACAGCCACAAATCAATAATGTGACTATACGACAAATAGTGACGAATTGTTGAACCTATAATAAAATATATTATATCACGTGTATATATAACTTGTGCGTATGTATAGAAGATACGCGCGATGCCGACGATATCGTCGTAACAAATGACTTCAAGACTGAACGTCAATTGTCTTGGCGGAAAAAAATTATTCGCATAATAATAATAATAACATAAAACATATAATATTATGTATATCTATACGCGCACCATCCGTATTGAAAAAATAATGTATGATTGTATATAGCAACTAGCAAGTATATGTACTGACTTTTTATAATTATTTTCATTTTCCATTTCGTCGACGCGCGAATCCATAAACATATAATATATATATATGTATACATACGAGAACCTATACGTTTATTTGCCAAGTAACGTGAATTAAACGTTTTGTACTTGAATCTCTCGCGTTCGTCAAATTGACGTTTAAGTATACTGCATAATATATATATATACAACATAATACTCAAGTCCTTGGAAATGAAAAATTAATTTTTTTTTTTAATCAGCGAGGAAGAGGAGGAGTCATTACATCCGTGATTTATTATTTATGTAATAATAATAATAATACGTATACAATACACTTACCGTCTGATTCCTGAAATACTGGAGGTTTGAGAACTGCAATACAGTACAAATAGTAAAATATTTTATTATTATAGGAAAATTATAATATGTATATATAATAATATATAGGAAGATTTACATCGAAATCATATAAAATTAATTTAAATTTTTTTCGTGGTGTGACATTAAAATACGGCCAATTTCCGTCAATTGTTTTATTAATATTATACTTGTATTATGTTGTATTATATGGGTAGCTAGATCTTTGTTTGTCGTATTTACTGGAATATAATTTTTCGAAATCCGATTGCTACATAATATCCTCTGTTGGTTTGATGCGCGCATGCATTACGTGCTCACAATTTACATATTATAAGTTATTTATAGGCACGCGATAATATTGATCACTTGTTGTTTTATAGACAAAAAATAATAAAAATACACTTTAATGTATAATGTATACTATATATCCTAATGTGTAATGATATAATGAATTCGATAATGACAAAGGGCATTGTCACAGTTCAATAGTTTACCAGCTGTATATAAGTGGGTACAACAAAATACCAGCGGAACTGTGGTCGTCTGAAGTGCTATTGAACGTTAAATTTGTGGTGAGACGGATGGCGCGGGTGAAAGATTATGGTTTTTGCATAAAGTACGATATACACATAATATTATGTTTAAGATGCTGTTAGTGCCGATCTCCGGACAGAATTTGATCAAACCATAATTTATTAGCATTCCACTGCCGTCCGAAAATAATCGTCTCAAAACGCATTTAAATAATATTATAATATACTTACACGTGACGGAACCCTGGTGAAACAAAAAATCTATTGTGGCGCTTCACCGGGTTTAAATGGTTTTACCTAACAATTACGCTGGTCCTGATGCAGTAGTATATATAATATAATAAATAATAAAAAGAACGAGAATGACACTGAAAATTTAGATTTAGATTAAGATGATGATGACGCTAAATAAAGATACAAAAAAAAAAATCTTAAGAGAAAGATACATTATAGGACTGCAGTGTTCGCGTCTTCGCATTTCCCCCTTGGCTTGTCCAAGGACGTTTACAGCGGTAGTCGCACGCGCGACCACAGAATTTCGTTTTCTTCTTCGCGGTCTTTGCTTCTGCACGCGCTCTCTCGCACGTACCGTCTCGTGTACATACTGGTACAAAATACGTGCATATTATAATATAGGTATAAGTATACGTGTTTTTTTACAAAATATGCACCGTTCGATTACGCAACCCGAATCCGCGATCATCGTGGTACGTTGGACGATAAGTAAAATAAAAAAAAAATCATTATTAATTTAATATATTATCTATATTATACTCGGTCTAGTCTCAAAATTAACGCGTCCGCCCACACATACGTATACGTTGAAGTTGTTGTATATTATAATATAAAATAAATCGTGTCAGGTATCCAATATATTTGGTGGTCTACCATTTATCGGAACATAAATAACTATACTATACCAGTCCGAGTATGTACGATGTATTAGCGATACTATCAACTTTACTATGCAACGGAAATATATTCGATATTATATAATTACTAATGAATTTCTTGCTATAAGTTAAAAATCTAAATTCCGTGTAAATTAGACAAAGATCCAGTGATACATTCTCACCACTTAAGTTATAATATTTTTTTTCTTCAATATTTTGAATTTGAATTAATAATAAATGCGTATATATTTGTATTTTTATTGTACTAAACCAAATATATATAATATGTGTTTATAGACCAACAGTTAGACTACGTTTTTATAGTAAAAAGTTGTAAAAACTATATTATACGTATAGTTGTTGTTTACATGCATTAAAGTTATTCGTACACAGAAAAAAATTAAATCATACCATTAATATGAAAAATTTAATTTACTATATTTATTATAGGTATATCGTATATGTCATATACCTAAATAGTTTAATACTATTTACAATATAAAAATACACTTTAAAAATAAAAATAAAAATGTTTAACTTCGAGAAAATAATCTTATAGTTATTTAGGAAGAAAAATTGTTTTGATCGTTTCTCACCTCTTATTTTATAAATATATATCTAATGCATGATACGCGTATGTGCGTGTATAGTATATTACCTTCTGTAGTATATGGCCGTTGACTTGCGAGAATATCATTAAAAATTGGTTCGGTTTGTCGATCTCGACACTATTTGAACTCTCGCGTGTAATAATAATAGTTATAATATGATCTCATGCAAAAACAAACAAAAAAATGAAAAATGAAAATGGAGAAAAAAATAAGAGTTAAGCAATGCGGAACGAACGCTGACGATTGGTGCTCGTGTCCATGGGAAAAAAAAAAAACAACAATACCGCTTATAAAAGTACGCGCGGCAGACCACTGTTTCTATACACATACACACACATACATATTTACACACACGCACACACACATATATATAGCATTATTATATATGTTTTAATATACCGTGCGGATTGGGTCACTGCACTTGTGTAGCGGCGGGACAACGGAAGATATCTGCACATCCTCATATAAGGAAACCCGACACTATCGTTACAATGTTTTTTCTTCTTGATCCACCCCGAGGAATTTTCTTCTCCACCACGTACTCACATTAAGTTGTACAGTAGTAACTAGTATGTACTTGTATATTATTTATATTTATATGTATGTATATGATGTATTAAATATTCGTCATGCACATTCTTATCACTTTTTAAACGATATGTTAATTTTGATTACGGCTTTAGACGATATACTCAAGTAAACTTGAATATATGGTTTATACAAATGTACATATTTGCGTACTCACAAAAAATTCTCATGGGATGGGGCTATAGTCCTGATCTTTCCGGTGTATACAATATAAATAATGGTCATCGACAAATTTTTAATTTAGATTGTTTTCGATCCACAAAATCGTACATTATTTGTATTATTATACAATTATATTTTCTAAACCTTGAAAAGTTAATTTACCTTATTTATTATTTAATATAAAATAGTTACAAAGCATAGAATTAATGTTTGAACTGACTTCATAAATTCATTCATTTCCGTAGAAAATAGTTTCATGGACAGCTGACAAGCCATTTTTAACTAACCTGGAAATTTTAAGAAGGAACCCTACACCAAAAAGGATGTGGCTTCGTCAAAAATTATTGGCTATTAAAGTGAAATACTGACAATATAAAATAACAAATTTTATGGAATTAATAATTTATTCACTATTGTAAAATAATAACATAATATAACTGAAGTCGATTAACAATTGTTTTCTATTAACACAAAAGCCCTTTCTATTTTAGATGTATAACATTAGTAAAGTATTCAGATAAATATTCAGATATTTAAGTGTACAAGTACAATAACAACATCACCCCTTGCGGCCATGCCTGCAAGCCATCATCGACGTTATATTAATGTCGAAATGGTGTAACGTCGCGTGCTGGCCGATGAAAAATTTATTTTGTCCAGAATAATATAATCTATTTTGTATGATATTATTTTCATGATGATCATAATCAAATTATTTTTGTATAATATAGCGTAGTCCATTCTCCATACATAATATTCATCCGTGATTAATTTAACTATGAAAAAAGTTACCAAAATACAATCACCTCCCTTGAAAAAATCCATGTAATAATCAATTCTATGCATAGACTTGTCTGGTTTAAGTTAAATTGAATTGATCTTTTTGCAATAAATTGATTGTTAACATTACATTATCATTTATTCGGAAATTTGAAATTGTTAGCAAAATTTTCCGTAAAAAAATATCGTAGCATTTAATTCATTTTCATCGAACGAAAAACACACACTAAAACACATTAAATAATAAACATTACCATATAACGTGTTATTATCTCATAAAATCATCACATAGATATTCAGCGTTTTTGGTGTGTACGTAATAGTAACATGTATAATATATACGTAAAACGAGTTTTTCTTAGTATAAATAGCTAGTAGTATATACAGTATATGTTAGTAATACTTAACTATCGAACGAATCGAACGCACTTTAACAAAAAAAATATATAAATAAACGTTTCGGCTAAAACGAAAATCTTTAATTTATTCAGTCATTTTTATTTTGCGCTAAACGAATTTACGATGACATCACAATGATTCGTATGTATTAGAATTTATAATATTTATTGTATGAAAATCGTATGATTTAGGATACATAAAATGCATTATGTAAATATGGAAATTAAATTTAGCACACGTGCTATTAGCCACATGTTATAATAAATATATGTATATATGTATAAACATATTTATATAGTATACACTATACGCAATGTAATAGGTACCGCACACGTAGGAGTTTCTCAGTCTCTCTACGTCATTCATTCCGATAGTGTGTCTCGCCGCAAAAAAATAATACAAGATAATATGTGCAACACTCTCGGACCTAATAATATTACTCATATATTAAACATCGTTATTGTTAATGGTACAACTAATACGTGAAACATAATATGCCGCATCCTGACCTTTAAGTGCGCAATTCCATTATTTGATATTTACGTCGATCACTCTCGGTCCTCGGATATAAAGAGAAATAAATACAAATTCAACATCAGACGACGTGACAGACATCTGCTATCTGCTTTATAAGTATATACGGTAAACCTGTACAATACCCATTACCCAGTACTCACCGTATAATATTATACATATCATCGTGTGGTCCATAATTCAAAACATAGTTTATCGTCATCAACAGGATAGCCTAAGCACAAGACCGTCGAGATGAACCGTTGGAATAACGGGACGAATATGTTAAGAGGAAAAAAATTAAAGCCCGCACGACGTCTACTGTTTCTTTCGAGTTTCGATCGAAAATTTGTCGAATAATCGCCAAAGGCAATAAATAACATCATAGTATTACAATACACTATAACGTTTTTGTGAGTTACGAGACTGCTTCGGTGTAGCGAAGACGTAACGATTGTTCCCTCAGAACGGTTTTCTCAAGATATGTTTATAAATACATCGAACAATTAATACTGCGAATTTTATTGTAAGAAGATGTTGCTTTTCGAATACTTTAATAACGATTTTGAGAAAACAGCAAAGTAAGAACACTGACACTAATAAAGTGTATTAGAAATTTTAACAAGTAGTTGACCGATTTTTATTTAAAACACGCCGATCTCGTATTGATGGGTTATCCGTTTTTTGAAAACATGTAGATCTCCCACATTCCTACCTGTTTAACGATCGCGACTTTGAATGACATATGCTGTTAAACAACAGCGATAAAAAAAAAGACGTGTTAAAAGAAATTTAATTTCTGTTTTTTTGTGAACGAATTATGTTATTCGTACGGTCATCTGCTGTAGTCGAGACGACGACCTTGCCGGTCGGCCTACGGACGGCGCCTATTGAAGGAGGTGTGTATGTTATATATATATAGTTCACCGGCGGATAGGAAAACGAAAGCAGAATCAATTGTCCTCCCGTAAACGGACGTTCGTCGTAACTCAGACGTAGAAAAAAATGTATCATAAAAATATAAAAAACCATCGTGAACCGCCGACGAGTGGGCTGAGCGCCGAAAACAAGTGTTCTTGATATATATTACGACGGCGGTGACTAAATAGGTAGTTTTTTTTTTACATATTTTTTTTTACGTGTTTTGTCGTATAAATACAACATAATATATGCTTAGGTACCCACGCATGCGTACCCATCTTTATGTACGAGTACACGTGTTTAGATAATACACATAAAATACGCTATTTACGACACATCTCACCTAGTAAGAGTTATTAAAAAAAATATGTATCTATTTATAGTACCGAAATCTCAACGATGTGATGGTCATTTAAATTTATAAATTATCGTTATTGTGCGTTTCGTGGGCATCGCAACATTTAGTGTTTACGTCTATTGCAATGTGGATACGTTTTGGAAAAAACCACAAAAATAGGTGCGCGCCCTATAAACGTGGTGTAGGAATAAAATGTATTATACACCTACATGAAATTATTTGCATAACATTATGTTATTCAAGTTATATTATCAACTGATAACTATATAATAGTTAATTAACTACTTATATCGATTACCGTGTACCTACGTCACGCCGATTACAGATAATCTTGAATAACCCTAGACGAAACTTCCGAAAACTCCTTTAACCATATCAATTGCTAAAAAATGCTAAAATTCGGGCTTACAATATAAAAAAATAGTTTTAAATTCTAAAACCAAAAATTTATCAAAACGATAAAATCGTTTTAAATGGTAATATAGTAATATTATGTTCTATGAATAATGTAAAGACCTAATATTATGTACAAAACATTTAATATTATATATAATTTTAATTAGGATTGTAAATGGTGTATTATATACAATAAATACGACAGAAACGGCAAGGTTCCATTTCGATTCCAGTAAGACAAATAGTATAGTAAAAGCATTACATCTTTGAAATATAATGATATAATCATTGTTCATCTCGTTCGGTTGTGTACTTATGTATAATGTACCCATACCTATAAATTATTACAAAGACGCACAAACTGAGACAAACATAATTACATTTAAATTTAAAATATAAAGATGTGTTTTCACACATACACGAATATCCAATTTTCTTCTTTCTCTCGTCAATATATTATTATATTATAGTGTCATCGTCATCGTCGTGATTTCCTTCATGTGTATGTGGGTATGCAGCTATATAATATATAACAACAATTAAAAAACAATACATGTGGCGACCTCGGTTTTTCTCGATTCATTAAAACTATAAAAAATAATAGTAATAAACGGACGCCGTACTACGTTACGTATAGTGAAGAATATAGGTATGTTATTTTTCTCTTTAAAAAAAAAAAAAAAATATATAACGATGATATAAATAATATGAGTGCATACGGGCGAGCGCGGTTCTAATATTATATTCATTTTTTATGTTTCACCTTCCGACGGTGATGTATTCACGGTTCACTACTGTGAATTACGCATATACCATGTTATAACAAGAATAATATCGTATCCCATACTATTATTACTACTATTATTGTACCAGACCGTTTCCGATTGAATCGTCATCATTATACACGTATTTTTATACCGTCGTGCCCGACGGCGGCTGACCTCTATGATTTAGCAAGTCTTTTGGCGAATTCAAATTATTTATTACGTTCACCGATGATAGCATTATGTACGAGTATACATAATTTTAACTTCAAAATATAACGTACCAATCAACTTATCAATAGCTTAATATACTATAATGATCTAAACCTTAGAGAACCAAATTAAAAAATAAAACGAAATCAAGACATAACTGCGACGTCGACGATGGAGTTTTTCTATAGTCCTGGGATAAAGTCACATGACCTATGTGATTGAAATATTCATGTGCATAAACACTTGCTTTACTTTACTCATATTAAATAAATGCACCAAGTGTTATTTAACTCCTAGGCGATATAAACAGCTTAGTTGAAATAAATTAAAATGACAGGGGTATTTTATTTAAGTCTTGGAAATACTCAATACAGTACACTATATCCTCTTAGAAAAAAATATTTATAATAATGTTATAATATTCATTACTTTCTGTTTGCACATAATATGAACCATGAACGGTTCGTAGTTTTATTTTATATCAAATTTAGTAAAAATGTTTAATATAATAAACTATATAATACGGGTATCATAATTCATTTTTAATAATAAAAAAAAGAGAAAGATGAAAAGTGTTAACTTGATAAACTATGATGTGAAAACTTGAGTCAAAAAAACATACGTCTTAATAGCAGCCTTTTCAACGATTACATTACAGTATTACACACTCTTCATACAACAGTTGAACAGTGTAATATATGAATCTATCTATTTAAAGAAAACAATAATACTGCTGAGAATTATTAAAAAAATGAAAAATGTCGAAATAGACGAAGAAATTTATCGGCATTTGTAACGACAGGAGCGATACGTTTTATTATCGTTTCGCTTCGGTCGAACGTAATTGTATTCACTTTATAGCATTTAAAATGATAAAATGACGCGCGTCCCAATCGTGTTTGATTCACTATTATTTTCGTGGGTACACTGTCATCGTCGCAGCCACCTTATATTATGTCATAGTCCAGTACAATATATTATAATAATGTATACGTGTACCTATAGGTATTGTATATATATATATATATATATATATATATATATAGATAAAAACTGCCGTTAAACCTGCAGTGACTGGTTAGTCCGGTGTGTCCGCGAGATATATTACACATTATTTAATACCTATATATAGATGCACTTACCTCTGCTTACGGACCCGCCACACTTGCATTCCGACTTATAAGTTTCACACACACACACCTGTTGCAGCAGAGTCTCATACGGTCATAGAGCAATCCGACGCTGTAGTCTCAACAGCATGATATAATAACAATAATATAATATATAACGGTATAGGTACCTAACCCGCGCCGTCCTCCGATAGAAAAGCGCACCGTGTAGGTAACTAGGTAAGGTATATCATTAATGATTGTACATAAATCACGACAACGAAAATCGTAAAATCTACATAATATTATTATACATTATGGTACAATTCGAGAAATGTTTACACGCGTGCACATTCCGGTCCACCCCGAGGGGGCGTGCACGATGTTATATTACCATCGTCGCGAGCTTATACGCGCAAATTGATGTTATAACACGAATTTGATCAAAAATAACATATACATTATAAACATATACATTATAATACCATAATGTCGATCATAATGTGACCCCGTACCCGGGTACGAGGTTAAGTACTGCAGTACGAGTTATTTTTTTTCTATAATTTTACCGTTAAATTTGTTTTATTTTTCCAGGCCGATGAAATTAAACATGGCTCTGGGGAGTGCAGCTCCCACGAGCTTCCAACACCGCTGCGGGGTGACCATGGCTCTCATATTGATCGTCTCCGTAACGTTAACAAAGTCTGGTGAGTACCTGTACATTATTTAATTTACATAAATTATAGTATATACATATTTAAAACAGCTACTATGTTGTGCGTCCAAAATCGTTTAAATATTTCAATTTTTCCCAAATACAATAATAATTAATACATCTCTATATCTATACGATATCCAGTAGCGATTTCTTGGTATTACTTTTTATTTTTCTAGACAAAGTCACATTATTGATTTAGGGGAATTAGTTTTTGCAAGGTTTTCTTTGAACACTACATTTTTCTTGCTGAAACAACAAAGAGTGGTAACCCATCGAAACTTTTTTTTTTCGATCTAGTGAATACACAGTTAGTATCTGTTATGTACACAATAGCGTTTTCTTGAACGAATTTGTTTGAAAACCCACCCGCTCACAAATATCACGGAAAACAGATTTAAAAATGTATTGTTATCTCAGTAGCTTATAACATATTATTACAATAAATAATAAAATACCAATCGTTCGTCTGAAGTTTGTTCAAACCATGGTTTATATATCTACAATAATAATTGCATAATATTCTAGTGCATCTTATATAAAAAACATATCATATTTAATAGTGATAAGTCTCAAATTTAAACTTTTAATAAATACAAAAAAATGTAAACGTCATTTTGACGGCAACAATTTATTTTAAATATTTTATGTTATTTATTAATACATTTCAATTTCATTTTTAAAAACAAATAATTAAACATTTTTTGAGTTTAAGAATTCCAAAGTTCACATTGATTCATACTTTATTTATTATTATCATGCATAAGTGCATACAATTTTCTTAATAATATTACAGATGAACTATATTTATATTTATATAGATAATATTATTATAAGTACGCAATACTATGTGTATGTGTATGAATTACACATTAAAATTTGCTCATTCCGATTTTACTAGTATTTTTGTTATTTTAGTTGTTTTAAACGATCGAATAAAAATGAAATCTATTTCAGTGTTATGTATTTATAAAACAATATCAGGCATACCTACTTCGTTGATTACTCGCATCCAAAAATACAATGATTAGTCGAAATTACTAATTGCACAGATCGTTTACCTATCTACATAAGCATTAATAGGTACTTCATATATTAAAAAAAAACGAATTATATTTTCACACACATTAAAGTCTAGTAGAGTAGGAAGTTAATATACTTTGTGTTGTCGGTATGTGCAGTGATGGACATAAATTGTATTCACGACTCGTTTATCGACAAGTGCGCGCGCCTGATGCAGCCAAAGGAATTGTTCATTCGCACGGTCATTTTGAAAAACAAACTCATCGAATGTCACATCAAATCAAAATTTCTCCAGTTGGTTCCCCACTTGCGCGACCGTGCAATGAATTATTCAGCGCTCTGACATCTTCGCCATTTATAAAATAATATATAATATCGACAACGGTGAATACCTGCAACCGCAGCAGCTGGCTATAACGAATAAGATTTAGCATTCAATCGCTTTGGCGGCAAAATGTGCGCTATAAGTTCACCGCAAAGACGGACGCATAACATTAAAACGATTGTCGTGAGACACAGACCAGAGAAGAGTAAAGGTCACACGAGTTTTGCATTTTATACGGTCTTTGTGCGTAGAACAACGCGCACTCTTTAATATTAAATATATAGTACACATGTGTGTGTTAACTATCGATGCCGCCCCGTTACGGTGATGCGATTAAAAGGGTGCGGGGGTGTCAAGGTAGGGGAGACAATGTAGATGACACAAAGTTTTATCTCTCGTATTATTTTCTTTTATGGTCCGATTTAGTTGCCGCCGACGCCCGCTACCCATTGTTTCGCGGTTATCGTAGGAATATACTAGATACGTATATATTATTAGATATATACATATAATTTTTATAAACTCTTTTCGTATAAAATGATAAAACAAGTTTATAAAAAATAAAAATATTTTGCTTTTACTATTCCGGAAGATGAGTCCTATACGCGAAGTGAATTCTAAAGGACAATAACACTCGACTGAGAATAAGTAAAGTAGACTTAAACGAAAATACATTTGTGTAGTACCAGTGTAAAAACATATAAATATACCAACGCTTACCAGCCATACAATTATACAAGAATATCAGTTTATGTTCTCTACTCTGTCGTGTTCTAACTATTTATATAATAAGACTACGTTGAGCCTGTATTTCAACTAAAAATATAGCTTCTGAATTTAATCTCTGCAGTATTCGAGTATTGGGCTTAAACATTTAATCGACTTGGTTAAACCGTCATTCACTAACTTTTTATACATCCATGTTACGTCATGCGTCGTACGAGTTAAAGACGAAAATGCACGATGCATAGAACGCTTTCGTCGTTCAAAAAACTGATGAGCGTTTTGTACATAATAATAATAATGTATTTTATGAGACGATGTTGGTGTGAAGGACAGGCAATTACGTTAGGCGCGTTGCCGCTGCAACTGCACACAATGCGGCCGTCCATTAGTTGCGGAGAAGACCCGTGGGGCACAATAATCGGACATCCGTGAACTTGGCCGTAAAACGACGTTTCACGCAGAGTTCACGATTCTCGCGTAATCGGTGCTCTCTGTTGGCTCTCAATCGCCACGCCAGGCACACCACACTCGTGCACGTTTCCCACGTAGGTATAGGTAATACATAAGTAATTATAATAATTTACGACGCAGCTCAATGGCTATTTAAAATAACAAAAATATCGAATCTCGATCACGAGTGGTTTTTGTGCGACGCTATTTAAGACGAAAATAAACGAACATGAATTCGCTTGATCTCACAGTTTATAAATTGTCCAACGACAGCATTTCGTTTATTTATACCACGGATGGACCACTGGAAAAAACTCACCACTTATAGTCCTATTTATAGATGGTTTCTAACGAACACACATCAATTATTATTACATGTCCGTTGTTATAATTTATCATTTTTATTAATATCATCTCACACTTCGCGAAAACGAATAAATCAAATGAATATCCAAAAAAACTACAAAAATGGCAACAACCAGATGACCGAATGAACTCGAATGTTCCGATGATCAAATTATACATTATATACGATAAATCATAAGATATAACACGACAAAACATTCTTACAAAATCACCTATCGTATGTAATATCATTTAGAATCGGTGGATTCTGTAGATGTTCGGGTACGGTATTATTATAATATTCTGGTGTTATGAAATCATACCGGTCTCGTTTCCGCGGGGCGTTTCGCGTGTCCACATAACTGTTAAGACGCGGCCCGTCCGTAATGATTACACTAACAAGTAATAATGAGTGCGTGCGACGGAGTTAAAATAATATTACCAAAAGTATTATTATTATTATTATTATTATTATTACATTTTGGAGGAAAAATAGGTGTACTATAATATCGAAAAGTATAGCTTGCGTTTAATGCCGTGAGAAAATCCACGGAAGTCTAGTCCAAGTGGACCGTTATCATCACACACATCATTAAGAACGCGTTTCCAGAATAATTTTATTTTGCTTATGAAAATACGCCGGTGGACTGCGATGATGGTGTTCGGCGATGGGCGTCGAAAAGCATGCGTATAGATCATATCTTTTCGGTATCGTCGCAATAACGGGTCGCGGGTCATTGTGTGAGTTTTCCAAGGCACAGGATATACTTTTAGGCATACAACATACCATCACCTATCAAGCGGCGATAATATTATATATTATAATTTCAATAACGCGTTGTTTGCGGACTTCAATTGTGGACACAACATTAATGCGTACATAATACGCGACGAACAACATTATTAACACAACGCAAAAAAACTTAAAAAACAATACAAATTATAATGTCAAAACGACCGCGCGTCAAACGGGATATTGACGCATATGGCTCAGTTGATATTAGGTGATATTATCATATTATACTCAGTAAATAATAACCAGGCTATGAATTTACTACACTAAACTGTGCACATAACTGTTAATATGCACATAACACTTATACATTAACGGTTAGAAAATTAACTTGAAGATTCTTAAAAATGTTATGGTATCCAAAATTATTGATTATTAAAAAATAATGATTTAAAATATACTCTTTTGCTGAAATGTAAATTAAATTATTATCAAAATCGACATACATGAGAAAAAAATAACCGTAGGTGCCAGAAGGTAATCATGATATCGTCAATTAATATCCGAAAAACAAAAACTTTTTAAACTTTTAAAATATTAAAAATATGTGAAATACGTTTTTTTAAATGAAATAAAATAATATCTAATTTATTGTTTGTTGTTATTCAGATGTACAAAAAAAGTCAACAACGTTTTTATGCGTATACCTTATAGACTCAAAACCTACTTGACAAATGTTTCAAAAATAGTTTTCAAAGATATCAGGAAAACTTAGAGAGTTAGAGTTTAAACCACGTTCAAAAATATACCAAATTATTTATTCCGTAATATTCAGATATCAGTAAGGTTTAATGAACTAAGATGCATTAAAACTAATAAAGCACTTTTTTGTTTAGTTCTTTCTAGATAAAGTCGAGTTATACAGCTAGTATATTATAAAAAAACATTATTATACAAAAAGATGATGTACGTATATTAATAGGTAGTATACTCGTATATTATGAAATACTTAATATTTTGCTTTATTCTTTACTATTTTCTTGATTGAATTTTGTGTTTAAAGTTTGATAATATTTACATAGCAAGTAAACTTATTTTATTTATGGGTGATAAATTATATAAGTATAATTAAAATAATATAATTTACAGTTTAAATACAATTACAAATATAATGCCTACATCCACAAAACAGACAAATTCGCCTCTGTTCCTAGGTAATAGTATACCGTGAATCTAAAATATATTTTCGGCTTATCTATAGACTTATATTATACTTTAATAGTGTAAAATAAGTTCGTTCGTTTCAGTCGAGTAGTATATAAATGGCGTACTACGTCCATTAACGCTTTTTTAAAGCTTAAACGTCTAGGGCGGAACGAGAAAAAACACATGCATTATTTGTGCGGGTCAATGTCTTGAGAAATTTCTGTTCTCTCCGCTATTTATAGTGTCTCAGAACCATCAATTACCGTGATCGTCGTATCCCATCTGTAGTACTATCCATATGATTAGGTTTATAGGTGGAGTTATACACAGTTATCGCGTGTGCATGCGTACCAGGAAATGCAAAATATCGCCACAGTTGCAGCACGGCAGCGAGTCTATAATATTATTGTAGACTACGTTTTACTCTCCGATTTTTTTTCAATTTCTATCGTTATAACGATATTATTCGTCTCTATTTTGAGACAACCGGTTTTGTGTTATTATGGTACATAATAACAATATACGTGTTTTTTATAAAAAATGTTCTTATCGCCGAGTGGTGCCGTTAAATCTCGTTCGATCTTAGATATAATAATATATAATGTATTATACTCATATGGTCATATTTAGATACGTAAAAACCACGTGCTTGTCCCACATTTGGTTGCGACCGAACGTTTCAAAAAATAAACATGGCACAAGTACAGTTAGAGAGACCCTTAAACGCGTGTAAGTCATCGATCGCGTGGTTCAAAGATTACGCTCTGCGGCGGTTTTGCCGATTATAGGAAAACACCGTGTGTGATTATAAACCTGCTATAATCTATCGTCGTACCGTCCGTGCAAAGATCGGTTGGATCGATCGAATTCCGTTTTCCATAAATCATTGATATAGCTGCAGCGATTGTCGTAACACCAACTCGTTGTATATAATATACTGTATACCCATAATAGTATAATTGGTAGGGTACATAAAACAGCTACGTAAAAATGTGATTTTTAATGATAATGCAGTATAATATTGTAGGTACTATAAACACTACACAGTGTATATAATAATACTATTTCCTGTTAGTGGGATAAACATTAAATTGTTTTTTATATATTATTCTATGTGTTTTTGTTTTTTAAATTTCGTTATGGCATTATACTCTTATGCATAAGGTAAATTTTTCTTATTATATTAAGGTTAACAAAAATATTTAAAAGTGAGATACACTTAAATTATAACTTAAAAAAATTTGCTATTAATCGTTGTTTAAATTTATTGTTATATTAGGTCCCTCACTATGTATTACACAAGCAACTAAGTAAAATATACAATTTTCAAATAAATTGATTTAAATCAATTACCTATAGTATAAATTTACATTTACAGTTTATTACCACGACGTACGATCAACGTCTTCGCTCATATTATGCTCGTTATTTTTATATTCCACAACTTAAAAACAAAAGAAAAAATTATATTTATAGATAGTTGTTATTATAAAATGCCCGGTAAACCATTGTTGTGTACAGGATGTATGAAAACAAGATTGTTTAACGGTATAAGCAATAATAATAATTATTATTATTATTGATGGTGTTGTATCGTTATTAGTCATCATCGTTTTTCCATGAAAGTATACGCATATATGAGTTACGCACTATTGCGTTGTTATAACATTGTTGCACACTTGCAAGTAGTCATTATTGTCAACAAATATATTTTTTTTCCTTTATGGGTACTTTATTACAATAACATTATTAGGCTTAACCCTCATTTAATGGTATTTTTTCCCACACATAATATGAACACATAATCCAAACAGATATAATAAAAGTAAAAAAAATAAAATGATTTCTTGTGTTTCAGCTCCGACGACTTACGATGAAATTGAAGCAAAACGAACAGACTTGGCGGACTATTTTAATGGTAAGTATCATATTGTTATCTATTATCATTCTACTGTAAGCGTACAGATTAATTTTTTCAAGATCAAAACAAATCGTCTTCAATAATATGAGTTTAGAAATAAATAAATCAAATATGTGTTTTTCTTTGAGGTTTTTAATACTAAAAACAATTTACGAAAAAAAAGTTTTACTAGTGCGTTAAATTATAATTTTTAATTTTCCGCATTTCTTAAAATATTATACTAAATTATTATTTATGTTATTAAAAACTAAAATAAGTACAAAAAGGTACATCGATACTTAGCTTTAAAAACTGAAGAATTATTTTTATAATTATTGAACATCAAAGTTTAAATATATGACTTTATAAAGTGTAATACAAAATATCATCTAAAAATATTAAAATCAGAAGCAGGCTGATCGGTTATGCAAAACACCTACACCGGTGTCGACACTGACTCAAGTACAGTGTTTTTTCATACACATTTGCTCAAAGTAAAATTTAAACAGTTTATTTTATTTGATAAAATAGATAGTTAAGTATTATTACCGTACTTATACTTCAAGTGCAATTCTATTATTACATTTATCAATTAAAATTACATTTTTAATAATTCTTTTACATTTTTGTTGATAGGGATACATGTGTAGTAAAATGGAATACAATGTTACAGTTTATAATAATTAGATTAGTTTAAATAATAATAATTAATAACTAATACATAAAAATTACATTTTAATTTTCGTTGTTTATAAATTTAAATTATAATCATATTCAGTTTTATAACTTACGGGAAATTAAACCAAAAATTCAATTGTATAATCATGTTTTAATATTTTGTAAGTTTTTCGACTTTTCTTATGCTATATCAAGGGTCTAAATAATTTGTCAATTATTAAACTAACATTAAATTTATGTCTATTATATTGAAGCGCTATATATTGTTGGTTTCGTAAATAAATAAAAAAAATATATTTTAACTAGACTTCTAATATGTTTTTTATTATAATTCACTAGATAATAAAACTCATAAAAAGGATTATTTTTTCGAGTTTTAATAATATATTTCTTTTGTTTAGACCCAAATGGTTGTTACTATAATTATCAACATTACGAAGAAGGTGATCGCATAGTGACCAACGAACCGTGTTTAAACTGTACTTGCCACAATAGAATGTTAATGTGCTACCTTCGAGTGTGTCCGTTTTCAAAAGCTATTGGACAAGACTGTACAGTACAAAAATCACCGGATCAATGTTGTCCCGTCATATCTTGCCCAGAAGGTATGTTTTTAAATATAAAAATACAACTGTATTTATTCGTACATCAATAAGCCACCCAGTTGGTTCGGATGTTACAGTGCCAGTACACTTGTTAACCAGTTCAACGACACCGACGCCGACGACAACAACTGAAATTGGATGGCACGACAATTATGGGTGCATGATGGATGAAAACGAATTCTTTCCAGATGGAGCGCAGGTGAGTCTGGAAACGATTATTTGTTTCTTAGTCAAGTTTTATGAATGATATTTGTTTATACTATATTTGTTTCTATTCGCTCATGTACACAGGTTCCACCCAATCCGAAAAAACCGTGTGAACTTTGTTATTGTATTAGAAACCGAACAGCTTGCATAATGCAAGAGTGTACGTTGCACGTGGAGGGTTGTCGACCAGTATACCATGAAGGTGTTTGCTGTCCTGTTCGATACGATTGTGGTAAGTTTGTAGAAGTACTTAAAAAACTCACTGTTTAACGGGGTGAGTGTGTGTACCTATATCATCTCAACAATAGTAATATCATATCTCAATCGTTTTCATAGATTATGAAAGTGAAAAATCTACTACTTCAGCTCCACAAATCACCGGTGGACTAGTTTTTTCCACTACTTCCGCGCCATTCGATTGCCGAGTTAACGACGACGTTTACCAAGATGGAGAATCTATTCCTATGGTTTCGGAAAAACCTTGTGAACATTGCTATTGTATGAGAGGTGATATCGTATGTGCAGTTCAAGACTGCGGTGAACCACTCCGAGGAAAAGACTGCACACCAGAAACACCACCAGCAGGTCAATGTTGCCCTACATCGTATCAATGCGGTATGTATTACAAATATAAATAAAATATATAAATTGTATAATTAAATGACTGCTTGTAAAAAAAAAAACAACATGTTCATTAAAACTATTTCTTTAAATTAAATTGAAAGTATTTTTATTATTATTTTATAGCAAACGAGACGAGCAATTCATATGACATAACTACGCTACAACCAGTATTGCTAAGTGATTCGGATGAAAATGAAGCCGAAAAATTCCCTATTAATGAAGATATATACAATAAACTAGGGGAAACCCAACCAACGATTGAACATGACGAAGAAAATGATGTTGTTGAGTCTGATCATACCATCACAACTGCTCCAGACAATTATAATACAGAAAAAGAAACAAATATCATACCAGAAAGTAATAGTGCACACAATTCCAATGAAGAAAACAAGCAGGAAACGTCAAGTTCCACACCAAATTTAACAAATCAGGAAAACTTAAGTACAGAATCTGGACAAGCTAATTATGACAGTACTGACAAACCTGATGAGCCAACATTAATCGACCAAGTGCAACCAACGCAATTACCGGCATCTGATCCTTCAACAAATGAAAATCCTATTATTTCTTCTACTCAGACGATTTCCAATAAAAACGATAACGATAAGGTTGATGAAGAAAACAATAGTAACGAAATTTCGGATAAAACCCCAATTACATCCAATTTACCGGTTTCGTCAACAGATAGTTCAATAGAAGGCAGCACACAAAGTTCAAATATCCAAGATAAGCCTCTAGAAGATAATATTAACGAAAATAACTCTGAACTTGAAAAAGAGCCCATAAAATCAAATGACAAAGAACAAACACCAGATCAGCACTCAAACACTAAACCAGATATTGAAACAGCATCTGATGAAAATAAAAATCCTCCAAAGCAAAGCAATTTAGAAAATTCTGAGATATCTACTGAAATAAACATTCAAACTGTTCCATCCGATAAACAGGAAGAAGCTATATCTGGAACAGAACTTCCCAAAATAGAAAATCAAAATAGTCCTCAGTCAGAGAATGCATCTCCAACTGAAATTCCAAAAGTAGAAAATGAACCTACTGAACAAAATAAACCAGTAGTTGACAGCACTTCTGGAACTGATAACCAACCGGAATCTGATAAGACACCAGTAGAACAAAATAATCAGGATAGTCCTCAGTCAGAGAATGCATCTGCAACTGAAGTTCCAAAAGTAGAAAATGAACCCACTGAACAAAACAAACCAGTAGTTGATAGTACTTCTGGAAC
>NW_020271635.1:1284205-1314075 GCF_002803265.2 Melanaphis sacchari
ACTTCTGGAACTGATAACCAACCGGAATCTGATAAGACACCAGTAGAACAAAATAATCAGGATAGTCCTCAGTCAGAGAATGCATCTGCAACTGAAGTTCCAAAAGTAGAAAATGAACCCACTGAACAAAACAAACCAGTAGTTGATAGTACTTCTGGAACAGATAGCCAACCGGAATCTGATAAGACGCCAGTAGAACAAAATAATCAGGATAGTCCTCAGTCAGAGAATACATCTGCAACTGAAGTTCCAAAAGTAGAAAATGAACCCATTGAACAAAACAAACCAATAGTTGACAGCACTTCTGGAACAGATAACCAACCAGAATCTAACAAGACACCAATAGAACAAATAAATCAAGATAGTTCCCAATCGGAAACTCCATTTTCAACCGAAATTTCATCCACACCTGAAAGTCCACAATTAGAAAATAAAGTACCTGACAGTAATCCTATACAACCAGTATCACCAGTAGCTTCAGAAAATAATGAATCAACAGAACAACCAAATGAAGAAAATATTATTTTTGTTGTGTCACCTACATCATCTCCACCATCCTCAGATAATCAAGTTAAAGGAGAAGAAACGACTTCAATAATCAATGAAAACAATACCAGTGATAATTATTCTTCTACAGAAAAAAACGAAGACAAGACAGTTGAAGTTCTAAAACCATCAGCTGATGACAAAACTTCGTTTACTGAAAACACTGATACGTCCAATATATTACCAGCAAAACAAACTGAAACAGTCACAGAAAGCCAAAATGTGGTACCGCAAGCTAATGAAGAAAATAATGAAAATTCAATAAATTTGAAGCCAATTGATAACAAAGGTAATAGTGATGGCGTGACAGATAATCTAGTTAATTCTCATGAACAATTACCTGCTATCGCTGAACATAATGATAATAAGTTTGGATCTAACAATCCAGTGAGTTTGGAACCAGTGCTTACACCAACGACTGAAATAAACTATGATGTTAACACAGAAGTAATAAATCACGGTGTATTGGTAGACGACCCTTCATCTCAAGAAAATCAACCCATCGACGTACATTCAGATGAAGAATTAGAAAGCGCTCTTAATGCCGATTCAATAGACCAACTTATTACTCATCAAACAGAAACTCCAACTGAATCAGAAACGTCCACAAATAAATATCCATTGTCTGCCGATGAACACGCAAATGATATTACTACTTCTTTGCCACAACAGCAAATAGTTGAAAATAATATTCCTTCAGTACATCCTCAAGTTATTAATTCTGGTGAACTAACAACTACAAAAGATGAAACGAAAACACCAAACAACTTTTCGACAAACGACTCACTTAATCAATCCTCCGAAAATTATGTACCAACTGAAATAGTTGGAGTACAAAATTCTGAAGATGTTTCCAATCCAACTGAATTGCCTGTATTGCACAATAACAATGGCGATACACCTGAACAAAACAATGAAAGCTTCATTCCTCAGGAACAATCACAAGACGAGAATGTTAACAAAATTGTAGATCAGACGACAATTTACCCAGATACTTCATCAGATGAAAAAAACAATTTTGTAACGAGCACTGCATCATATCTTAATAACGTTGATAATGTTACACCATCTTCTGATAAAATAGAAACTGTTTTAAATGAAAAACCAGTTAAAAATACATACGAAGACATTTCAGTTGAAAGTGCAACTATTCAAGCAATTTCAGGTAATATAGATAATAATGCAGACAATTTAGTGACAACAAATATATATGGTGATTTACCATCTACAGATGCACCTGGAAGTCAAATGGTTGAAAATGAAGTAAGTCCATCGGTAAATCCATCTAATAATGTTGAAACTAACGTAAATAATGATCGACCTGAAAATGTTGTACCACAACTAAGCTCTAATGAAGGATCAACTCAGTACAACGAGGATGATAGCTCAACAAATAACCCTATCCAAGAATCTTCGAGTGTAAATATTATCAATGATGTAGATGCGAGTACCAATGTACCATATAAGCCAAGCCCTAATGATATAAACCAAGATTCAAATACTGAATCTGAGTTATATACAACTCAGTCGCCAACTGAATTACAACAATTAAACGTTTTTCCTATAGTAAATAATGGAAACCCGTCTGAAAGTCTACAACATTCTGACAAACCATTTGTATCGAAAACGCCAGATTACGTTATAGATATAACTACATCAGTTTATAGTGAATCATCAAATGCTCCAGAATCGATTATAACAAATGGCCCAATAGATTCTGTAAGTGAAGTAACCACATTTAATGTGGACAAAAATAGTGACGTGGTAACAGAATCTTATGAAAACGTACAACCAGGAGTACCAGGAGAGGGAAGTTGTTTGATCGATTTTGTGACTTACGCACACAAAGCTGAAGTGCCGAAATCTAACCCGTGTCATGAAAAATGTGAGTGTTTAAATAGTATAGTCACGTGTACTTCTGTAAACTGCCCACCTGCACCACCTCAGCACAAAAACTGTATACCTTTACACCCAGGAAACGAATCGTGGTGTTGCCCAACATACATGTGTGGTAAGTTATTATATGAAAATTTATTGAGTTTAAATAAATATTTATGCAAGAATATTTTTACTGGAATTGTTTGGTATATTAAAACATTTCCAGTACAAATTGAATAAAAACACGACATAAATTAAATGTAAAATACATCTTATAATTTTTATTTTACAGAAGGAGGCATAGAAGGAATGTTATTTGATAATCATAATCAACTTGGTTCTCCTCAATTAATATCCACCGTGGTATTAGAAGATAAACCAAGTGAAGTTGACGAAAAACCTCAAACCGATGAGGAAGTTTCAAGCACACCCAATTCTCAAGTTTCTCAAGAATACAACACTTTATCACCATCTCAATTCGATTCGAACTCTAACATAAATTCTGAAGGTGGTATCGGTGTGACTGAGATTCCAGCACATACTGAAATTCCTAACAGGCCAATAGAAGATTTTGTAAACACAGATAATGAAAATGATGTATCAGTAACTGCTGTTAACCTTGAAACAATAGTCAACGAAAACCCAGCCAATGGTGATAAACCAGAAGAAAACAATAAACCAATCGAAAGTGTTCAACCAATTGAAAATACTGGAGTAGATTATACAACAACTTCTTACGTAACTGATGATCAATCATTAACTAACAAACCAGAAACGCTAAATAATAACGAAGAACAAAATGAATTGCACAACACGGTCAACGAATCACAAGACTATCCAGCACCATCAACCCAAGTACCAGAGAACTATGAACCTGCAGTAACAAATGTACTTTTCGGTAGTGATCTAAATCGACCAGAACAAAACTCCGAGTCAGACGTCTCAATATCCGTCACAACATATAAGCCTAACGACTCTATTGTAAATCAACAAGTTGATACAAATAACAAAGGAAGTGTAGAGACCAATAATCCATCTGCCAGTGAAGATCCTCACACAAACCCCACTAATATAGTAACAGATTTGCCTATGGGTGAAGTTAATCCCTCGGAAGAAGGAACTCAAACGCCAACAATTATAGCTGACGAAAACCCTATAGTTTCCGGAAATAACGTCGATGGCTTAAGACCAACAAGTATTGATGACATTATTTCGTCAGTTTACTCTGTCAAGGACTCTGTTAAAAATTCATTAGAAACTTCATCAAAACCTACTCAAATCTCAAATGAAGAAATTGGATTATTCGAAAATAATTACCAATCAACAATCATACCGGAAGATTCCTTACCGGATCAATACAATAATGAATCTCAAACCACAGTGAGTAGTGTAAACAGTACTCCAGAATCTCAAAAAACAGATGTGACGAACGAAATCTTGCCAGAAAGTCCCTCGGTTACGACGGAAGCAAACATTTCCCTACCGTCCGAAAACGATACAGACGGATTAACAGGAGTTACCCAAATTCCAAACATTCCACCACAACCCGAAGTAAATTCCGTTGAACAAGGAGTATCTACTGATTTATCATCAAACGGTCCCGAAGTTGAAGCGACAGTTGATGATAGTAAAATCCCAGTGGAATCTCCAACAACACAAAGTTTACCAAGTTCCGGTGAGCAAGACTTGGCGAACAACGGACCGGAAACTCCTAGCAATCCGATCCTGTCCCAAGTTCAGAACGCTGGCGACCCAAGTACTGACTCACCATTACCGGAAGTACCTTTAGTAGTCGATGACAACAAGACGCCTGAGATCAACACACCATTGTCCGAACAACATGAGGTGCCTGTGCATGATATAGAGATAGCAGTCAAGCCGGCCACAGAAGAAAAACCAGATGTCGTGAATAGTCCAATCACATCGGATTCGGGCGTACCAGCAGAAGTCCTGACACAAGCGGTGGTAACAGGCCAGCCAATAGTCAGTACTCCAGACGACAGTGACAAGAGGTTTGGTGAATCGAGCAGTTCATCGTTCCGTCCACCTGTCCAAGTTGGAGACGATAACAAACACGAAAATGAACGTCCTCGGCCGGAAACCAGTGACACTGTACACATACCACTGGATACAGAAACGCCTGCGTTCAACCCTTCTACAAACGCTCCACTTGCAACTTACCCCCACAAACCTTCGTACACGCCAATCCCTCAATCGACGTGGACACAAAAACCATTCCACCAAGATTCCACATCCGAAGCGCCTTTGCAACCAGATCAAGGTTTTCCAGACGAGTATGACGATGAAAATGAAGCAGTTTACGGGCCAGGCACATGCAGGTGAGTGATGACAATGTTATCTTATACTTCAGTTTGAAGTAGGGGGATATTTACCAATCACCTTTCTATGACAAATGTAATTAGTCTTATTTTTATACGACTTGAACGTTTTTATCTCGCATGAAATACATCATTTCGTGTAAGATGTTATTTTATATTTAATATATTTATAGATTAATTGTGATTTTTATTATAATTTATACAGATACGGTGGCAAGATATATGTTTCTGCTCAGCAAGTGCCCAGAGACGACCCGTGCGATTTCTGTTTCTGTTTCCGAGGCGATATAATTTGCCTACAACAGAGCTGCCCACCACCCATATTTGGATGCTACCAGGAGAACATACAAGGTTTCTGTTGTCCGCGTTACGAGTGTCCAGTGGCCCAGGCCACGTCTGTTAACGTTACCACGACTACCACTTCAACCACAACCATGGTGCCACCACATTTCTTCGCCAACGCCTACCGAGGGGCAGCCAGGCGTACCGGATGTCTTATCCACGGACACGCTTATCGCGTGGGCGAAGACGTAGGAATTGCTTCTGGTCCTTGTCTCGAGTGCATGTAAGTATACTAGATTTTTTTTCTAAATAATATTATAACTCGGCTATGCGATATAAATGTTGATAATACACTGTATGGTTAGTACTTTGCTTACTGGTCTAAATAAATATTGAAAATTATTGTTAACAATCAATCTTTCTTTGCCTTTACAAATTTTAACAAATAATAAAAAAAAATTATATTTAAATCTATATACTATTAAATATTAAGCCATAAAATAATTATCAATAGATATAATAATTATATAAATTATAAATTATAATAGGTGTTATAATTAATATTATATAGTTGTCGAGATAACTTTATATTAAAACAAAAATAAATTATTCCTTTGTATGAGTATATATTAACTATTGTTTTCGATTTTTCAGATGCGGTTCCGACGGCAAAATGAAATGCGATCCTAAGCCTTGCAGTCCAGAGCCTTTGCTCAGAAAAATGATGGCCGAAGCAGTCGACCAAAAAAGAAGGTGAATAATAAGAAAAATAACGTTCAACGACTAAGTGCCAAATACCACAGTTAACGATAACACGAGCAACGAGAACCAAAAGTAGACGACCGTCAATTTTTTTTTTATTTTACCTTTTTGAATTTTTTTCTCATTATCAACCACACCGCACGAAATGTCCACTTTCGCGGCATTGCGTTGCTCAATACATAAATACCATCACTATTACGACGAAAAAAACAAAAGACAAACATGGTATGCCATCGTGAAAACATTGGAGACTGGTTCTAATGAGTATTTTATATTTATTACGTTTAGTTTATTAAAAAAAAATAGGTTAGTTATTTATTGTAGTAAGACACCTTTAGAATGAACATTAATTGTTTACATCAATTTTTTCCAAGCGATTTTATACAACTGAATTAAATTTAACTTAACTATACGTTTATAAATTTAGAAAACATAATTTAGTATAATATGTAATATAAATAATATAATTGTATGCATAATGCCATAACGGTAAGCAATACACGCCACATTGCTACAAAAAATACTATTTTATAAAACTTTTATACTTCGTTTTGTATTGAATTGAAAAATCTAACCGTCCAAACAATTCATTCCGAATTTCTTTCTAACAATAAATTTTTTATCGTATTACGCATCAAATCGCTGCCATTCACTCGTAATTTTTTAAGAATTAAGTACGAAATTATCCACCCAATTATATTATATTTCGTTTTAACCAAGCCCGATCCAGTGTTCATGGTTTCCAAGATGAAATTAAAAATGTTTTATATAATTATTATTATAACGTTGGATTTTTATCTGAGTAGTTTAACAGGCAGAAGTCAATTTATCTACTTAGGTGTATTGTGTACAAACATCACAAAAATATTATGAAAATCTATAAAAATATTTGAAAAACTCAAGTCCGAAAAATCGTGTTTGTTCATTAAATACTAAAGAATTTTATTTTCGAAACGTCTTCTGCCTCTCGAACACACAGATAAACAATGCTACACAGATAACATGTAAATATTATATATTGTTCATAAGTTTAGGTATATATTATTACTTATAAAATAAGTTTATGATTAACAATTAATATTATAATTAGGCCAAAAAAATTATCTACTTAATATAAACGAATGTATTTCAAATAATGTTTTGCCAATAAACTAAGTACCTATGTATTATGTGAACAAATATATGTTTAGATCACATTATAGAATTCTTTTTTTTTTAATTATTATTAACTACTGTTTAAATTAAATATTGTACTTTTATACATAGCATATTGTGTGTTTTATTGTGAATAATATTTTTACTGACGTTTTTGTGATACAAGTTAATAATATTAATATTACCTACAAAATGTATTATTTCTTTTTTACAAAAATATATTCTTAATGCCTTGTACATTGTACTATTGTACTGCTGAAAGTTACAACTGAAATATCTGTGAAAATCTTAATATAATTTTTACTTACAAATGTTATTCTATATTATTTTGTCTCGACTATGCTTGGCTGAATAATAAGTGTATATATTTAAAAAAATTAATTCAAATACCTAATAACGGTTTTAAATCACCCTCAAATTTTATTTTTAAATTTATTATTTACTGTTTATGTTACCTATTCAATTTAATGGACTATATTAATTGTTGAAGGTTATTTAAAAAGAAAAATGGATGTTTTTTTAATGAGTACTCAAACTATATAAATTTATGAATTTAGGTCCAGAATTTTATAACACACTTACACCCAATTTTAAATAATTGTTTCCTGGACAAATGAAATATTCATGTCAAAAAATTATTGAATATTATACTATTATAGAAAATAGAAATAACATTTAACCTACCACTTATAAAAAGGATTCATTTTAAACCAACAAAGTATTTCAAGACAGTGTTATAAAATGTTTGTTTATTGTTACATTAAAAGTTACTATATAGTTTGTATGTATGAATACTTTCAAAAAGGAGTAATTAACCTTATTAGATGAGGTTTATTAAATAATTTAAATGCAACAAAGTATTGACCAAAATACTTCATACTTGTCTAGTAGTACCATAGATAATAGAATATTCTATAATTAATGACAGTACTAAAACAATAATTTTGTTTCTTATGCTTTGAAAAACAACCAAGTTGCTGTTATAGGATTATTATTGCTACATTTTTACATTTTTAATATTTCATCTAATTTTCAATAAATAAACATTAGTCGCGCTAGGTAATAAATATCATAATAGTAAGACATAACTAAAAATAATATTTACACACAAAATCAAAAATCATTACCTATTTAATAAAACAGGTATAAATGAATAGGTTGGGTGAGGACATGAGGTACTGTAATTTTAAGAACAAGACAAAATAAAGGTAATAATATTATAATCATTCTATTTAAAAACAATCAAAATCTAATTAATAAAATATTTAAGTTTGTAAAAGGTAATCATAATAATAGGTTAACATAACTACACATGGAAATGTAAACTTTTACATATTTATGTTGTCAAAACATTGGCATCTGATGTTACTCAAATGTATATATAAATATTAATTGATATCTAATTTTAACGATAAATACAATTAATATAAATATAACACTATGAATTATGTAATAGTAATTCGATAATTTAAAAAAAAATTAGAAGAAAATTTAAAATGTTGATGTTTGGAATAAAATATATCTAAAAACAACAACATTATTGTACTATTTTATAGGTTTTAACTCAGCAGATCTTTTTTCGATTTCACTAGACATTTACCAACCAAGACGCCACACAAAGCTATCATGGCTACACCAATACCAGTTTTCCAAATGAATAAAATTGATTCTCGTAAACTTGGAATAAGACTAGACTGGTTTGGACTGTATTTATGTCTAAAAATAATAAAAATTCAATAAGACTTCTATATTGATTGTCTTTACAAATCTAGTAAAAATTCTAATACAAATTTTTAGTTATAAATTTATAATAATACATACGGAAGGGAAGCCATTGTAGCTAAATTTGAGTATAATTTTTTTCCTTCATTTGAATTTATGAACATGTACGGTGCTGATAATCTATTCTGTTTGCAAAATTGATCTGGTTGTAATATATAGTCTTGTTTCATTAAGGGTCTACCTTTATCATTTGCTACAATCAAAACTGGGATATTTCTGCTTTGATAATATTTCTGCAAATAATAAATTATAATTAAATGATGCAAACAAATGTAATATTTAAACTAAGATTAAACTTACTAAATAAACATGTGCACTATATTCAAACGAACAACTCTGCGAAGAATCAAATACTAAACACACTACATCACATTTAATGTCTTTTTTAGTCAAATGATTTTCACTAATTGGCTTTATTTCTTTCAGAACTAAATATTTGTCTTGGCCGTACACTTGAACACGATTAACTGATATTATACTTGGTTCCTCAGTATCTTCCAAGTGATTCTAAAATATTTTCAAAAAAATCTTATTTGTGTCTTCATCAAACATAATATTTCTATTTACTTCAATTTTTGCAGTTTTGACATGCCGTTTACATATTGTCGACTTCCCACTTCCCTTGCTCCCGATCACATGGCAAATATATACTGATCTCTGGGACTGTTTCTTTTGTAAATCAATTTTCTTACTCCTAGTAACTGCAAAAAAAAAAAAATTGAATTAATTTTGTCTCATCTTTTTTATTTTTATTTTTATCTTACCTTGAATTCCTGAAAGTTGGTTTTCTAGCTTCATGTTATACCCTAGCATTGCTAGATATGCTAATGTAGTATCGGCTTCAATTAGAGTACAGTAAGACCAAAAAGATAGCCATCCTTGTGATGTTATCCATCCCTAATGGTATTATATAAACATTAATTCAATAAAAACTTAAATAATTTAATTTAAAAAAATGTATTTACTTTATGATTTGTATTATATATGCATTTCCTTAAAAGTTGTGGGTCTTCTGTACACATGGAAAATAATGATTTCAACTCAACAGGGCTTAAACAATCATCTTTATCTTTGTCATGTATTTCAAATAAGCGCGACAAAAAATATTCACCTTTATGAGATAACTCAATGGTACAATATTTATCTACTTTTAAACTACAAAACAAATATGGTATTAACATAATTAAGTGAATAGGCTTTAATATGTGTAATATACTTAGGATGAAGGTAGCTGTATGAAAAATTTAAATTGTCATCATATCCAAATTTTCTAATTACAGTCCATGTTGTTTGTGCTTTTCCTTTTAATATAAATAACATATGCAGGAACAAAAACCCTATATTTTTTTAATAACATTGTTTATTAGAATACTTTAGAGTATCAGCATTATTCATTAATTAATATTCATTCAAATAACCTTATGAGACCTCATTATATTTATTTTTTAATTTAGCTTATACTTAAATAACATACTGTAATCAATATTTTAATCTAATACTTATTACATTTACATTTAAAAAATACCTTCAAGAGTAACACAGTTTGATGGTGAAATTCCACGTTCACAGTTCATATTGATAATAGTTTTTATGCCATTCAATTGTTGTAAAGGCAAATGGGAATCAAAACAATGACGCTGGAAATTATTTAATTCTTCATCATTAAGCAGTCCATCGTTATCTGTGTCGCAAATCTATAACACATTGCTTTAAATAATAAATATTCAACAATTTAAAATAATATTTATGATTTACTTTAAATACACGACATAGAGCTCTTTTACATTTTTCAGTAAGCTGAAATAATAATAATTATAATTATTGAAAAATGTTTACTTAATTATTTAACAAACTAATTGTGTATAGCATACAATTTTATCCTCAACCGAATATAATGGAGCTGTGGGATGTAGAATTGCTGTTTGGGCATAACAGAACATTTCACTAATATTCATCAACATTTTTGCTGAACACTAAAAAACACATAAAGAATTAATTTAAATCAATTTAAAACATTTCATAATATTTACTTGAACATAGGTTTCAATTTCTGGATATTCATATAAAACATCTTCAACAAGCTTTAAAATAGAAATTATCAAATTCAATAAATTAATTCTTTAATAGTTAATATAATAGATTAGATAGCTTATTTCTTACAGATTATTATAAACTTACATGCATTGAAATACTATTAATGAGATCACTTTTATTTCCAACCAATATAACAGGGTGAAATATATCGCTGTTTAGTTGGCAGTCCCTCAGTAATGGCATCCACTTATCTTTAATATTTTGTCGGCTAGAATCATCTACCACTGAAAATACCAGGCAAATCACATCTGCGTGACGTATCTGTTCACATAATTCTTCATTATCTTGTTCATTTTCTAAAATTATATGACCAATATGTTAGTTATATATAGTGAAATTAATAAATTAAATGAACACCTACCATGGTAATCAATAATATCTGTAGGCACCAATTCAGGGGTAACTTCAGCAGGAATCGTTATTGTTTCAGCTCTTCCAGGCACTTCTTCCAAAAATTCTTCATTGACCAAAGATAATATGATAGACGTCTTACCAACATCCCTGTCGCCAACTAATAAAATACGTACCGATCGCCCGGCTTGTTTTGGTCCCATTTCAGAAGACATTTTTTACTGAGCATCAACTGTTGAAAAGTTGAACAGTGTATTTACACAGATTTAATTATAAAATAATTTAATTGTTAACCACCAGTGGTATCAACAATCATAAGTTATTTTTAGTAATAAGCTCACTTGAATATTTAGAACATTTTATTCTCATACGATGATGGTGATCTTTTAATAAGCAACACAATAATAAAAGGCTTCAACCATAAAAATGATATTTTAAATTCTTGTTTTTGATACTTCTAATACTAGGCACCAGTATTTCGGTCATTCAACGATCGAAAACAGTAAAGCTATCAGTAATCAGTATAACGTACTGATAACAGAAAATTGATTTAACTTTACTGAAAGACAGTATGGCCAATAAAAATACGGCTGATTCGTCTTTGGATAACCGCTTTACCTAAAAACACAGAAGTACGGTCTAAAAATTGGCTAAGTAAATTTTAAAATTTTAAATATTAATAATAAATTACTTCACTCATGTTTTCATGTTTCATTTACTCGAGTAAAGTAATAAATAAATTCGTTGTTTAATATAAGTTAATTTAGTTTTTAGCTATTTATACCACGAAATAATAATATTATTATTCTACACTTCTACCGGATCTCAGACTCAAGACTGATGGAATTAAATAATTATGAAATGTGGTCAATAGTTCTAAAATAGGTTGTAAGAAAAAAACCAAGGAAAAATAAATCAACAAAAAATCATGATAAAAATAATCAAAAAAAAAAAATAACCAAATGTTACATATTTTTAATTAGCACATTTAATTCTTTTTAATTTTTGACTTATTATTGGACTAATAATTATTATAATCTATATATCAAATATCAGTTACCTATCCATAGAAAACACCACAATAAAGTTTTTTAAATCAATTTTAACGTTAATTTGTGGTCTGTAATTTGTATCTATATTATATATACAAGTATATAATAATGAATTGAGAATTGAGACACCTACTTTGAAGTACGTACCTACTTACTTAAGTCCAAATTTACCCCACGATTTAATTGTGAAATAACCTTTTATTTTTAGATAATTTTAATTAAAATTTAGATTTATGGTTGGTTATAATACAGTATACCTAATAGGTATGCTTGTTCTTTTTAACATAGTACATACATTTTTTTTAAGGTATACGTAAAAAAATCACAGAAAAAAAAAAGCCTAAAGAAAAAAAACAAAAATCATAATAAATAATTAATATACCTAATTTTAGTATGATCAAAGAATTTTCCAAAATTTTTCCATCATAGAAATAAATTTTATTATTTTTCCAACTATTTATGAATTATATTATACTTAATATTTATTACTGTATAAAAACTATTTTTCATTAATTATAATAGAATGTATGATTTCATGACATTCTAGTACAATTTACATTTTTACCAACACTTGATATGTACCTAGTATCTACATGATGACTACATGTTCCTATACTATTGCATTAATAAATTAATTTAATTGTGTGATTTCCAAAACAGAAAAAAAACTGGATAAATGTGTACCGCTCGACTGTACATACTACATTTGGTGTTAAGTAGATCACTATAGTCTATAATGGGTATGTTAAATTTAAATTTGAATTATTTGTTATATGTACCTACAATCTACCTATTATTAAATACGAAAAACGACACAAATAAGACGGCCAATTAGCCTTTATCATTATCTAAGTACATTCCATGATATATTTTGTGATATTGCTATTAATTTTTTGATTTAATTTACTATTGCTAGTAATATACTATACTCATAGGCGTAGCTAGGATTTTAATCAGGGGAAGGGCAGTTGATAACTTTTCTTTTTTTTTTTATTGCTTTTTTGATAATATAAAAACTGTATGCAACAAACAAAATAAATCAATATTTCTGTAATAAATTGTTAAATTAATTAATTTCGAACATGTAGGTGCCAGTCGCGTTACACAGCTCTTAATCCGTAGTTTTCTTTCTTTAGATTTTTTTTTTCATACATTCGCTCATTGTAAATATCTATAAAGATTTTATATAATCGAATCAAAAATAAAAATAAAAGTTTTTTTCTCGTTTATTTTAATTTTAATTTGTTGTTAATTGAATTTTTTCTATGGTTTCCTTACCTTGGTTTTTTCCACAATTTATTTTCCAATTAGGTATAGACTATAATAAAATTGTTTTATTTTTTATTAATTTTCTTTATCGTCAAGCATAATTCTTTAATTCGTGTTCAGAATATCATTTTAAAATAATTTGTAACTTATCTAAAATCACAGTATAGTACTGTAGCCCATACCATACCTATAAATATTAAATGTAAAAAAAAAACATATTTATCCAATATTTTATTTATTTAACTCTTAATATATTAACAAGCATAAATTAATTAGACTAATTATTATTTATTGGCCTATAAGGCTATAAACTACTGAATAATTTTATATAATTAACCATTTTTTTCTGTTTTGTTTACCTATATAGAAAAATAGTAATATAGCGTAATTATATTATAATTAAAATTAACTTATGGCTTATAAATAAAAATATGAATTTTATATATAATTAGGTATCTAATTGTAGAAATATTTAGCTAAAATAATTTATGTTATTAATTGTGAATAAATTAATATAAGTAAATAGGTACTAAACATAAATAAAAAAAAACTTAGTTTTCTGTTTTTCACAATAAAAATTGTGTAAACGATTTCACACGGGTAATGACATGGATTTTGATGTTTTGAGTTTTGACCACAGATAAATATACGATACATTATTAAATATTATACATATCTGTAGTTTTGTCTGGGTTCTCTTTGAATAAATAGCAATATTAAGAGGGCGCCGCAGTGACAAACCCATATATGTTGTCTCTGTCTTACAACAACATGGCAAATTTGCGTTCAGCAGAATCCATTTTATGTTGTTAGCTTTATTGAACATTTCTATTCAAGTTTTGATTTAAATCTATTTCGCAAATATTATATTGTGTTTTATACTTTAATGCAAACAAATCCCATTAAGCGGAGTCCCTCATTTTGTAGAGGCCCTGAGACTGGCTCTGTATATATTACACAAGGGTTATTATAGATTCATTTTTCCGCTATAACTAATCGAGTATCTTTCTCAGAAAATGAAGCTATCATTATTTTTAAGGAAGATTAAGAAAAAATAACAAAAGACACATAATATAATAAAACAATACAGTTATAATATATCAATATAAATAAAAAAAAATTTGAATTTTATTTTGTGAAATACAAATTTTTTTTAAATTTAGAAAATACATACATGCATATTTATAATAATAGATAAATACTTAATAATTGTTGAATACTGTAAATTCTCAACTTTTTTGTATAATTAAATATAATTTAATGAATTATATATAATTGTCTACTATTCAAATTGCTTTAATTCTGATT
This sequence comes from Melanaphis sacchari, assembly GCF_002803265.2. Classification (NCBI taxonomy): domain Eukaryota; kingdom Metazoa; phylum Arthropoda; class Insecta; order Hemiptera; family Aphididae; genus Melanaphis; species Melanaphis sacchari. The sequence goes on from NW_020271635.1 coordinate 1,299,024, forward strand.
CTAATTTTACAGTAGAATATAAATATACTCATCAGTTAAGGCCATTATAGGAAAACTAAAATTCATCACTCTGTAATTTGTATATATTATCAATATGTCATATAATGAATTAAGTTATGAGAAAAGGATCAACTCCAATGATATTATCTTTATCAATATTCAAAATATATTATTTATCAATTAAATTAGTCACATTCATGAATGTACATTTGTACATAATATACTTTATTTTCAAATTATACTTTAATCAAGATTAATTATAATATACTTATATATTTATGTATTTCTTAAATTCCATTATTATTAAGAGTTTTCAAACTATATATGGGCACTTATATTTAATTGAGTTCATCTTGAACATATAATGTTTAATAGTTAACATAGTGTTGAGTATTAAGTGAACAAGTAAAATTTTTCGAATTTCAATTTTAATGTAGCTATAAATAAATATTCTTAAAATATGCATAATATAAACTCACACTAAAAACACTTTTAATATTTTACCATAATACTGTAAAAATAGTTAAGTGTATTTTATAGAATAATAATACCATGGTCTCTTTGAAGTCTTCGTTTTGCAGTTGTAGATACAACACCCATTATATCTGATGGCGTTGGTAGACCACTAACAATATTACCATTTTGTTGATAAAATAATTCTCGGCTGCCACATTTATTTCCGTAGACAATATTGTCGTCATTTCTGTAAAATTGAGTTTATTTAATATTAACAAAAAATTTAATTTTGGCTTAATAGTCTACCTGATGATTATATCAAGAACTGATGGTTTTTTTTGGAAAGTATCATGTATAGAAGTGGCTAAAATTGTTTGCGAACCTAACCAGTTACCATGCTTATCAATCATACCAGCATTTGTCGTATCCATTACCATGTAACCATAAGTTTCATCGGTACCTTGTAAATTATATGCATCTGGGACATTTGTAATTGTGTTATTTATAGAGTGTTCTAAGTCTCCAAGATTATTAAAACTTAAATTCCACTGAAAAAAAAAAAATTTTATCTAGCTGCAACTATTATAAATATTAATGCTTACTAATAAATGAATAAGTTCAGCATCATTTTCTGCTTCTTTTTCTAATAAAACCATTATTGAAGTATTTTGAAAACCAGCAACAAATAACAATAGTTTTTGATGACTGACAGGATTAGTTTGCAGTTGAAAACTTGTAGGAGTTCTACAAATGCTTTCTGTAGGCGTGACAAAGTTATATGATTCTGTCATGCTAAGTTTAGCCATCAAAGGTGTCATTATGTCTTCTTTAAGTGCAGGTTTTCTATCTAAATTATATAATTATGTGTATTTAGGTTATAAATGAAAAAATTCAAAATTTACCAAGAGCTTGTAAATTTAATGGAATGGAAGTTGGCCGAACTGGTTTTTTTGATTTTAATATTTTTTCTAAATCAATAAATATAAATATTTAATATTTTGTACAAAATAAAATTATTACTTAAAATTTAAATAAGACCTTTTTCAGTCTGTGCTTTAAAATCAAGATCAGTATAATGTTGAGATAGTTGTTTATCATATAGTGCTTTAGAAACAGCATAATCATCATCACGCAATAATGGAAAATACGGGTCACATAATGTTCTATATTTATCATTATATTTTAAATTGTTATTATTTGTTGTTTTAGGCAACAACCGAAGACTCTGATACCTTGTTGTGTCTTTTCTGGAACAAACAATTTTAATTTCATAAACACATAAAATATTGAAAATTAAATTTTATACCTTAATGTAACAAGTTTTGAGAAATTTGGCATTTCGTTCAGAGATGATTCTAGAGAAGAACATTTTCCAGTACTAGATTTTTCTAATTTCTTTTCTGCTTTAATAATAGATTCTTTCACAATATCTGGCATACTACAGATTGATCCACTATTACTATCTGGGGTATCTTCTTCTTCAACAGTGAACATATTTTTATTTTCTGGATTTTTGTTAGTTTTAAGATAGTCTTGTGACTTATAAGCCATCTGCATCAGTCAGTACAAGATTTTTAAATTTCAATAATTAATTAGCAAAATTATAAAATATAACTACCTACCTTATTCTTTTGCCGCCATCTTGATACTTTTTTTACAGATTCTTTCAGTGAGGTAGCTGTTTTTCTTATTTGTAGTACTTGTTCTCTATCCACAAAAATGTACAAGATTTGTGTGCCTAATGGTAAGTGAAAACTCCCTTTTACATTTTCAGCTGGTATCTGTAATAAATTAATCAATATAAGATAATTTTTAAGGAATTATTAATAGTGAAAATGACTAATTAAGATTTAAGTATTAAACAGCTAACTAAAATGTATTAAAAATAATTTTATGATAAAATGAAAGTTAATTATTTTACATTTCAGTGCCTCACTTTATTACAGAAAGGATTTGTCAATTGGATTAATTTAGTTAGTTCAAATCCAAATTGAGTAACAACAATTCTAGAAAACAAAACAAAATTAGATAAATTAAAATATTGAAATGATAAATCAAATACTTGTTTTGATGTAATAACATTCCACCCAAAACTTTGTTTTTTTCTTGCATACTTTCAAGTATTTGCATTGCTTCCAAAAGTATATTTCCTCCACTCTGAAAAACATAAAACAATTAATATAGATTTTAAATCCAAAATATACCATGATAGATCTTACTTTGGGAAATTTAAGTACTGCAGTAGTACTAAACATGTTTGAAGAAACTAGCAGAAGAGAAAGATATGATGAAATTACAGTATTTAACTGTTCACAAAGAATTTTATGATCTGAGATTTCAGTGATATTAAAGTGATATGTAACTAAAATATTATACAAAGTGTCGGCTCGATTTTGCAAAATACTGTCTGGAATATTTCGATCTGTTCCAACACACTGTAATAGATAAATATAATATAATAAATTATATTTTGAATAGCTATAACTGTTTTCCTTTTAAAAAGTATTTATATTTTAATAAATAATCATTAATTACCAATGTCGACGAACCAAAGTGCCGAATAGCAAATTTTCCAGAACGTAATGCTAGTACTGAAGGAGTCGAGAAAACTGAAGAAGAAAACTTTACAATTCCCATTAGTTGTCCACTTAAAGCAAGCTTTTGTGTAGAGCTAACCCATGGGGGATGAAAGTATAAAATAGAATTTTGTGGATCATCAGCTTCAGTAGTACAGAATCGTGGGTCGTAAACAAACACAATTAAAAGTTCTCTAAAATATATAATCAAACAAAAATTATTACAACTAAGAATTAACAATTCATGGTTAAAGTACAATTTAAAAATTTTTTCCATACATCTCAGGTTTCAAAGTATTTGACAAAATCTATTTTCTGTGTGCAGTAAGGACTTAGGACCTTAAATAGTTTATTTTAAAGTTAATAGTGTTCACAAACTATAATAACTATACCATGTAAAAAAATTAAAGAACTAAATTTTTTTTAATTCTACTTTTATTTATTAATACACTTTAATAACATTCATTTAATGATTTGTTCATGGGCCTTTATCCTTCAATAAAGGAATAGGGTAAAAATACTTGGCATTTTATTATTTCATCAAGATTTAGGTATGATGGGTAATATATTAATATTTTAAACATTTTTGTTGTTTATGGACAATTGGTAAGTAGATTAGCTGAACTTGGTGATTGCTTTACAGGTGGTTCCATGCTTCTATATTAAAAGAAACATTTTTATTATGAAGTGGTTCAATATTATGCTTACCTTGACATGGTGCCAGGTTCTACACAATTATTGCGGGCAATATAGCTTGGAAAAACACTAGATCATGAAAGTTAATGGAGGAATGAAGTCGACCCAACACCAGTGGTACTCTGGTCGGTGGATACCATGATCACAGCGACTGCCTGCTGTAGCAACAGCAACAATCAAATTTTATGGATTAAAATATATTATTATATTAATCAACGTTACGTAACCTGTGATGCCACAGACGTCGAAGGTGGCTGAGAGCCATTCCCACGTTAAACTCCTAGTAACAAGCTATAAAGGATGAATGAGGAACAGAGGTAGTGGGGAACAGTAAAGATTCAGTGATTAGTTGGTTGCCATTTGCATATGAATTATGAAAACAATAATAAAATAATATATTAAAATAATATACTCTGTAATAATAAAATTATTTTGAAGTGATAAGATATCAGTGATATCACCGATCACTGTATTGAGATAAGAACAAAATAAGATTAAAGTAGATAATAATATAATATCACACGATTTAAGATTTATTATAAGCACAGTATAAAGATCGGCCTATGCCCTATAATATAAGGGTAAGTCTAATATTGACAGTACTGAATGACTGATGGGCTGAATGGATGAGCTCCACAGTGGTGCCAACGCGAATATCTTTCTGTTAGACGGCAGGCGGCATGTTCCCTTTCATCACATCTTGTCTTACTGCCTTAGCCTTACTGGAAAGGTAGTGACTTCGGCTCTGTCTCTGATCCTGGATATTCCGTGCGATTTTTCAAGATTTTATCAATCCTGTACAATTTATTAATTGAATATAATATAATATATAAATATTTATATGTTATATCAAATAAGTATTAGAAGGACGGGATAGTATTTTATATGGACAATAATGATAATATATGCTAATATTGTCCAAAAATCAATCATTAATACTCAACAGTTCAATTTTCAGGTTTTTTTCGGTTTTTGTAAATAAATAACATTTATTAATAGTTACATGATTATATCTTGATATTATATTTTTGTCGGTAACTAGTATTTATGTGATACGATATTATTACAGTTAGTACTGCAGTAGTAAAATTATTGTACAAATGTACTATATTGAAGATATTTCAGGCATGTTCTTCAATTAATAATTGTCCAGGATTGATAACGTCTTGACAAGTCTCTCGGAATATCCGAGACCAGAGACAGAGCCGGTAACTTCAGCTACCATAAATGCTAGTCGTTGTGATGGTAACTGTAAAACTAAAAACTATATAGCAATGTACCTACTTTTTATAAATATTTCTAATAAACATATTGTTTTCATATATATTTCAAGATAAATAAATATAAAATAATTCTTCTTTTTAAAAAAAAAAAAATTAACAACCATAGTATATTAAATTTTAAAATATTCAAATAAATAAATACATTACTTAAATTTGGTTTTTGTCAAGACCGAGTTATGTGTGGATGCAGTACCTATATATTTTTGACAACATGAAAAATGTTGCACCAAAAAAAGTGTAGGTAGGTAGGTACCTAAATTACTGAGTACGTGTTCATAAACCTATTAAAATGAAAAAAGACGTCGCAAAAAGCTTTTTCCAAAACTTAAAATTGTTAAATCTAGAATGCGAATGACAATAGTATAAGACCGGCTAGAAGATCTTATGTTACCTAATAGCTAACAAGCTATGAAATATACATCTTAGAACACTAAAAAGTCGTTGGAAGTTTCACCTTAACAAGTACTATGTTTTTAAAACATATATAATATATACCTATTTTAAAATTTAATTATTTTAGATATATATGACCGTATTATCATATTGTAAAATAAAATCATATTCTGTATATCAATTGTCGGATACTATAGACGATCATTACAATTATAATAAAATAATATATATAAGTAACATAGGAACACCCGAACACAATATTATAATATTAATATAAGATATTTAGATATATATGTAATAACTGTTTTAGCATGTCACTAATGACTAATATAAGTAGAGTTTGAAAATAAAACAACGAAGCATAAAACTACGTATATTAAATTATTTAACCCCACCGCTGCACTGTCATAAGTGCGAGGAGAGCTTCGCTGTTGTTGAGTTCGACAGAAGTGTGTGCGCACGTATATGTATATGATGGATGACGAAAATAAGTGAACAGCTATCACAAGAACGTTAGTGGATTAAATTTTTTGTTTTGATGTAATTAAAAAAGTTTTTGATCATATATTTTGCTAAACTTTCATACCTAACTTTATGGTACACTCGTTAGACGTTTTATCTTCACGACTTAACAACGCCAAGATGAATCATTATGATTTATGATTACAACTAGAAGCGCGGATCTTATGGTTCAACTGTGACAATAATGTCATATAGATACTTAATTTAAATGGGTGGGTGTAGCCATCTCGGTCTTGAAATTGGTAAAAACTGGGATGGTTATCCATTTGCGCCAAAATAAAAGATATATTTTTTCCGACAGCTCATTTGCGCCAAATTTACTTACGTAAACATTTTACATTATCTAATTGATTATTTAAAAACGTACAATTGACTTTGATTATCGATAGCTTATAATTTTCAAAAAAATAGAAACTTATTAACTATTTATTTCCTACCTATTGTTTAAAATAATTTGTATTATTATTTATTGGTTATTATTTTAAAAAATTTCGTACTAAAACTTATTTACAATTGTGCGAAAGATTCGAAGCAAAAAATTGATAGATAAATACTCAGCAACAATTTAAAACGAAAAGCTTTAGAGCAGCTTTCTGAACGACCTGCAAAATTATTTCATGTCGAGATGAAATAGTGTAATGTAAGTACATTAACAAGCTCAGACATAACTTTCATAAAAAATATTATGAATCATGCTATGAATTCTATATATCTAAAATTGCCACAAGATGCGAATGAAATCTTTAATATTTTATCATTCATTGAAATTAAGACATTTAAGGATAAGAACTTTTTAATGGTAAATGGCCTATTAAATGGTTTTGTGATGTTTTTGAGAGATGAAAATATCAAGTTCTTAAGTTAGCTAACTACTATATACGTGGATGGTAATTTTGATTATTGTGTTCAATATTTTTGCCAATTGTTTACAATACATAACTTTAAAAATAATTATTATATACCCTTAGCATTTTTTTTTTGCTAAGAGATAAAAGTCAAGTATCATATAAACGAGCTTTTGTCGAATTACGTAACCAGTTTTTGAATTCCGTGGAAGTATTTGAACCAAAAATGTGTTTCGTTGATTTTGAAAAATCCATTCATAATGCATTACTTGAAGTTTATCCACAAATCGAAATTAAGGGTTGTATATTTCATTTATGTCAATCTTGGTGACGTAAAATACAAAAAATTGGCTTGGCTACAGAATATTCAAAAAACAACGAGATTGGAAAATATCTCACACACATATTTTGCCTTCCATTTTTATATCCAGTAGAAGTAAAATTTTGATTACATTAATTTATTATAAAATTATTATAATTTTTAATTAAACAGTTATTTATTTTCAGTTAGGCAACGTTTTTGTTATAGATCTTGGTGAACTAAAATCTGAAAATGACAAAATAACTGAATTTTTTGATTATTTGGTTTACAATAATTATATAGATGAAGATTCGTCTTTTCTATCGAAAATATGGGCTGAAATGACATCAAAGGCGCAAAGGTCTACTAACGCCTGTGAATCATTTCACAGTAAATACAATTCTAATTTTTCATCTACTCACCCTCATATTATAAATTTTTGTAATTTTTGTATGTATTAAAATCAATGCAGTTAGATACGGTAATATTAATTAAATCATCAACAATGAAATCAAAATTATTAGGACAGCCACAAAAAATAAAAAAAAATTGTATTAATAATTTAATTGATAAATTAAACATGAATGAAATTGGCGGAGATTATAGGCTCTCCAAAATTATTAAACATTTTTCAAAATTTTAAATAGGTAGGTACCTATTTTGCAACAATGCAAAGAAAGATTAAAATCCCCCCCTAAAATAAAATAATATATCCGCCATGGGTAAACTACTATTTAGAAATTTGTTTACTTCGGCGCCACGCCCAGGGGTGGAGTGACTCAACAATTCTTACCGAGAAATCAGGTATTTTCAGGTCATATCCAGACTAATCATTTATTGATTGGGCGAGGTATAAAACAATTTATTTGGTCTACGTCACGGCGCATGTCAACTCCGCAACAAGTATCTTTTTTTACTGCTAACTCCGTTAGAAATAAAAAAAAAAAACAGGTAAATCGGGTTCATGAAAACTTTGCCACTGAAAAAAATCAGGTAAAATTGATACATGTAAACTCCGCCAGTGAAGAAAATCAAGCAGTAGTATAAAATTAATATAATATGTTCTTAAAAAAGAATTATAGTATAATAGTCATATCATATCGTTCACATTAAATATTTAAATCATAGTAAAAAATCATAAAAAATAATCGTTATACCTAACAAAAATATAAAGTTATGTCATGTATGTAAACTAAAATGATGTGATACAATTTTTAAATATTCTAAGTCTTGTATTACTTCATTAGTATATTAATTATATATGTCAACGTATTTAATGTGAGGAGGCACGAGGCAATGTGAGCATTGAGCAACTAAACAAAAACAAAAAAAAAACTGGCGGAATTTAGATTAGACCTTTTACATATTACTTTTTTATTTTAACCTGTATTCTGGCGGAGTTAACAATCGTCCACGTGACTATGTAGTATGTATATAGGGTAGAAGCAATTAACAATTTATTATCTTACACATTTTACATTCTTCTTAGCTTCTATTATAAGATAGCGTCGACCATTTTATCAAGTACGCATCTAAAACAAAAGACTACCTCTAAGTAATCTAAGTTAAAGGAAATTTAATAAATAATATTTTATAATAACAATTTTTTTGGATTTATTCCATATTATCACAGATTATACATAAACATAATATGTGATATTTGTTATTACTGATTAAAAATGCAAGCCTATGACGTCAGTTATAATCATGGCCGTATATTTTATTACCTATTTTGTTTAGGTATTATGTTAATCACAAAATAATATTATAATTTATAAACAACCAACCTGAATAAATGTTTATAGGTTGTATAAATTACTGGCTCATCATTATTATATTATCAGATGACGTAGGTAATAACGTAAGAAATCAAGTTATTATACGTATTGATTATTTGTTTATAACTAAAATATTTTAATTCGTAGTTCACACCATAAATTTGTTTTCGTTATTTTTACAATCAACTAAAAATCACAAAATATTAATTATTTATTTATTAATTAATCAGGACCAGGCCATTTCTTATAAAAGTAAGCCATACCACTAAGCATTCGCCCACTCCACTCCTTAAAACTCATAAGGTCTAAAAGAAATGAACATGAAACTATTACCGTATGGCGTATGTCATCATACCTTTGCATAAGTTAACAGAGCTGGCCAAATTGAATTTTGGATTATATTCATTAGCTCAGAGAGTACGAGGGTAAGGTGTCGTAGCTTTATTTGATATTTCTAATAAAAATAAAAATATTTTATACAAATTAGATTTTAAAGTGTAGTAAAAATATGTAAGAACATAAAAATACTGTTTTCAATATTTATAGAAAAAAATAGGTATAGTGCGTTTTTAATCAATTATTATGAACTTTATGCAGGCATGATATCATATGAATGTAAAGATTTCTCAGTTATTTAGTACATGAAAAAAAGTTAAAGGTTAAAAAATCTTAAGTATCTAATATTAGATATATTATATAGTTATTTTTTAAACAATTTGTTAAATGATACATTTTAATACTTAAAAATTTGTCTATTAGGATGGGATTTAGTTCGTTGTATTAATTTTATAAATATTTTAGATTCTGATTATAGTGCATGTATTGGTTTTATAATGTGGTGTTTTATTTTGTCTAACGTTAGTTTTCACGTTACATCTTTAGGTGTCATAAAATTACATTTTAAACTTAACGGTAGTTTCTGGTAAAAAAAAAAAAAATTGATTCTTGTATGTTAGGAAATCAATACTACAAAATCTACAGCTTTTTAAAAAACAATCAGAAAAACTAAAAAAAAATACGCAAGACATGAATATTTACGCAAAACCAGTATTTGATAAAAACGATTTGATTTTAATTTTTGTGATTCCTTAATAAATAAGTATATGGATTAAGATATTATCAAATATTTAAATTACTTAACATTTTATAAACATTACCTATCATATTATTTTTTAAATATTTTGGTATTTTTGGTAATGCTGTTAATGGACTTTTTTATAAGATAGTTTATTACACCCATCAATTATCTTTTCCTTAAATATATATATAAAAGAACAGCCCTTTTTATGTTCTCATTTTGTGACGACACTAACATTTTTAAAATTTTTTTTTATAAGGTTGTACCAAATACTCTTAAAAGTGATCAATTATTCACAATTTAATTTTATTCGTCATTGCAATCATTTTGAGAAAGCAAAAACTACACACGGGCGAAGTCGAGTAATTCAGCTAGTTATTTATATTTAATATATAATACTATTATAATTTTATAATATTTTTATATGCGACTATTTTTAAAAAGCATAAATGTAACTTAATATATTTATCATATTAATTTACTGCGTAGAACAATTAGCACAAAATAGAGCAATAACTAAATTGAAAAAATATTCCTAGAAATAGAGGCTGACATCCGGGCTATCAGGTAAAAAACTCTCAGAATCATTTATCATACGCAATTATCGTATACTTACAAATTTAATGCCTCTATTTTAATGGCGTATTTAATGACGTGGTATTTTCGAAACCCATACAACAAAGCGGTTTCCTATTTTATTTTATAACTTAACTTATGCAAGAAAAATATTTCATTAACTATTTGGAAAATATGTAAAAGTCACGTTTGCAGAATGAAATATATTTTGATTTTATCATATACATAAAATTGTTTTTTTTAATATAGTACTTTAACTATAATAATTTATATTATAGAAGTTTTTAATTTTGTTATTTGATTATAGTAGTATACTAGTATATCAATAAATGTATTCTTTGGGGTTTTCATCATTTTGATGTGACGCTAACGACATCACCAATGCTCAGTCGCCAGTCATTGTTTAAGACAACAAATTGGTGGATTGGAAAGTGGATTCTTATAATACATTATTATACTACAAAATCAAAATTTAAACGATTCTGTTCTTTGTTTTTATTTGAACTCTATAGTACTTATAGACGCATTTTGTAAGTGTTCTTAAAAATCAGATTTTTTTATGACGTATGTATTTATAGGGCAGCTGTAGACTGTATCGATGCTAACAAGCTAACATATTACATAATTAAATTGTAACTAGTAACAAACATATTTAAAAGACAAAAATAAAAACCCATACATTAGATTACTGCTTATTTAAACACGTTTATTAAATTTCAATAATTAAATTGAATTCTTTAATTTGAAAAAATTTAATTTTAATGAGTGATGGTAAAAATTGAATTCCATATGATTTTAATATTATTACATTATCAATACAAACATTTTGTCATAAATTTGTTACTTATTTAAGTTTAATATTTTGATAAATTAGTAATATTTTTAAAATAAATGTATACTTTTAAGTTTTAGATTGTACCCATAAAAATAAATCAAACAATATTTTAAAAATTATGTTCAATAAAATTTCAGTTCTATCAATTTCGTACTGCATAAATTATTATCTAAATCTTTTAGATTATACTCTGGATTTTGAGTAGAATTATTATAGTAAATAGTTAACAATTCAATTGTTTAATCATGTATATCAGAAACTTTTTTTAAAATAATTTGAATAAATTAAGTATAAGGTATATAAAAATAATGGCTATTACTACAAAATAAATAATTAAAATACCATAAATAATATTATTCTTGGTAAAAATTCAGTCTTTTTCTGTGATTTTCTGTGAAATAAATATTACGAATTTGACAAAAACATAGATATATGTATAGCTGAATTATATATCACAAAAAGGAAATACTACTTTTAATTATTTTTTGTAAGTGAAACAAAATCTTTATGTTGGTATGATAAAGTGTATTTATTAGTACCTCACGAAAACCTTGTTAAATATTATTAGATGTATGCGGACCTACTTTCCGTCATTTAAATTATGGATTTGAAATTATATTTTAGTCAATTGTAATTTAAAAGTAGTTTATTTAATTAACACAAGCCTGTTTTATGAAGTTTACATAAGTAGAGGTCATGAAAGTGCCTTGGACTTAATAGTTTAATATATCTAAATATACTGTTTTCTGGATTTCCTTAAATGTGGCTTTTCTGCCCCTCTACTTCTATACACAGAGACATCAAGTCTATAAATTAGCCACAGTCTTGTTTTTGCGTCCTTTAATAGTTATTAATGTCAATCAGCGCGAATAGTCATGATTGGTGCATGTGCCATAATTTTGATGTAAAAATCGAAAAAATAGTGAACAAATATTTAACAGAAATTTCATACTTATTTATTCATCAAGTGTTCAAAAAAATGTAAATATGTTGTTCTTTAATTTGCAACTGCTAAATTATTACACATATTTACATAATTATTGAACATTTATAAAATAAGGCTAAACATTTTTAATTAATATTAAAACGTTAAAAAACTTTTATATAATACATGTATTAATATGAATAGTAAGGAATAACAAATCTAAAGGAACAAAGCTATAAATAATTGTTCACTCGTATAGCCGAGGCTATGAGAAACCAGTACCAATAAAAGTTAAGACCTAACTCTAAAAACTTTAATATTATTGATTGTTTGGATCTACATATGTCTCCAAATAGGTCTTATTTCATTTGAAAAAATTAAAAACTCACATCAATCACGCATAAAAAATGATTATTTCAACCATGTTCTTAAAGAGTACATATTATTTTGTAATTTTGATGTGAAAATCAAAAAAAAAAAAAAAAAAGTGAACAATATCCAATAGCAATAAATTACATTAAATGTATTAATGAAGTATTCAAACACATAATATTTTGTCATTTTTTAATTTATAGCTGTTAAATTGTAACATATTTACATTATAATTAAATATTTTTGAAATAGAATAACACTTTTTAGATTTTTGTGAGACACAGCCCAAGAAATTTTTTGAATATAACTTTTAACTTTAAAAAGGTTGCCAATCATTGCTTTAAACCAGGGGTCGGCAACCTTTTTAACCACACGGGCCATTTCTTTTTTCAATTGTTCATCAAGGGCCACATTAAAAAAATTGTATTATATAACTATTTAATTATGATTGCTTGGAAGCATATCATTACATAAGGATGAGCATTATCATAAATTTATTGATACATAAAATATAAAATGGCCTTCCAAAACAAGTTTGAATTATAAAATAAGATTAAAAATAGGAAAACGATTTTTTTTAAATAATTCTGTACTCTTGTTATTTGAGGTCTACCATTATAATTATAATTGAATTTTTTTTTATAGCTGTGTATTATTAAATAAACTGTACAACTCTAGATTTTTATTTATATTCAATTTTATTGATATAAACGCGATAGAAAACTTATGATAGGTATAACACATAAGACATTATAAATATATGCGTAAATAACAAGGGTGTAGTAAACCGCAATGACGTAGAAATCAGAATAATGTAAAAACCAGAATGCCAATAATTTTATTAATGTTGCTTTACAAAAATGTGATTTTTATGGAAATTACATGGTATAAAATATGACATATAAAAGTATAAATAAGATCGGACCAAGTATAAAACAGAATGTTCTATGAGACAATATTTAGTTTATTAAAATGCATTGCCCAAATCAATACATCAAAAATGATGGTATGCAACGGAAGCGTGCCGCGGATATTGCAAGTACATATATAAAACAAATGGTTTGGACATCTAATGAAATAGTTTTAGACATAGGATGTGGACCAGGCGATGTAACCTCAAATATTCTTTATCCTTTATTAAAGGATAAAATTGATCAGTTGGTAAGTATAAGCGGTTTTAAAAAATTTTTATAAATAATTTATACTTAAAAATGTTGCTTTTTAGGTTGGTGTTGATAAATCAATCGAAAATATTGAATATGCAAAAAAAAAATACGGATGCTCTAAGAAGGATTTTAAAGTTCTGGATATTGATAATGCCAATGACTGCTCTCTTTATTCGCACAAATTTAACAAAATATTTTCATTTTTCTGTTTTCACTGGATTCATAATAAAGCCGATTCCTTGCGTAGTTTATATTCAATGTTAAAAAATGGTGGAGAAATATTTTTAGACTTCTTGTTAATCCCTCCATTGATTGTACTGTATAAATCTTTGGATGCAGAATGGCAAAAATATGTTGAAGTGAGTACTTATGTTATTATTTTTTTTCTTGTTTATATTTTAAAAGAATAATACCCCATAATTGTATTTATTTATAAAGTGATTTGTATACTTGATTAAAAAAAACTTAATCCCCTGATTGTTGTTCCGTTTAAATAAATTTATAGGTATAAAATGAACAGAAACAAATTTTTATTGGTTTGTTTATAATTTTTAAATGTATGATCAGGATCGACAAGAACTTGTGACTTACCGAGTATAACTTGGTAGACTAGCTTATATTTTGATAGATTAAGTAATAAACACAATCGATTATTTAGTGGATCGGTGCTTACAATATATAATGCTGTGTAAAATGATCAAATATTACACAATCAATTTAAATTTTAGCTTTTTATTACTTATATTTCTTATAATAAACTTAGAAAAATTTATTTACAGGATATAAATATGTCGAATGATTTGTATTCTCAAAATGAAATAAGAGAAAAGTTTATCAATGCTGGATTTCGAATAATTAATTTAGAATCAAAAGTCGAGAAATATACATTTTCAAATTTATCATCATTTTTTGGTAATTATAATTATCGGAATTTTTTTATTAAAAGCTTTTTAAACATTAACTTTTAACAATTTACAATTACTTATTCTTCATACTTAATTATTAAAGCTTAAAATAAAATCTAAAATCTAATTGCATGCACTAAACATCAATTGTATATGTATATGCAACTATTCTATAAATAAAAACGTAAATGTATAAACTAAAAACTCATGTAAATTACTTTAAAGTTAATCAAGGGAACCTATTATTCTCACTTTATTGTATTTTATTACAATTTTTTATAAATACATTAATTTTTTTTGTTGAATACATCTAATTATATTTAGTTGATGAATAATAAAGTTTCT